>NW_022984829.1:48455-112843 GCF_010094145.1 Didymella exigua CBS 183.55
CTATTGCTTCTTTTCAAAATAATCCTTATCAATCTAAACGTTGCCTTGCTGCAGCCTACGATGTTCCAGAATCAACACTGCGGACGCGTCTTAAGGGTATCCGTCCTAAACACGAGACAACATCAGTCAACCAAAAGCTCAATATATAGCACGGGGAGGAGCTCTACAGGTTGAGCAAGCTCAATTACTAGTCTTACAGGCTGACAATGTGGTTGAATAGGAGGTCCAGGCTGATGCTGCCCCGCGACGTCAGCGAGCACCACCAACGTGTAGCAAATGCCACGTGCAAGGCCACAATAGGACTCAATGTAGGGCTATCTAATCTATCTTGCTTCAAAACCTCACTTAACTTGACCATGTGGTTGTGGAGCAATTGCACGCTGAGTTGAGCGCGTTTTGGTGGGGTGCGCAGGATACTGATATGCGCAGCTTACTGATAGAACACGTTAGCGAGAGAGCAGGACAGGTCAAGGGAGTGGGGTTCACTACTAGCGCGGCAACCACCCAAACCGCGTCCGTCCTTATCTGCAATCTCACCATTCTCCCTATCCAGCTCACAAACATTCGACAACACGATGGGCTTCACGTACAACGCGTACGGCGAGGAGATTCGCCGCCTATTCGATCCCGCCGACGATCCCGGCCGGCGCCGGATCCCCCTCGCGGAGCTTGTCGTATACAACGCTGAAAAGCACGTGTCTCAGCTCAAGTTCCAAGCCCGAACTCTACCAGTCGAGCGAGATGAATTCTCACTCGTCGTCTACATTGACGGTGCGTGTCGCGGCAATGGCACACGGAATGCGCGCTCTTCCTACGGCGTCTACTTTGGACCCGACTCGCCGTACAACGCCAACGGACTCATCGACAACGCCGCACCGCAGACAAGCACACGCGCCGAAATAGAAGCCCTCGCCGAAGCCCTGAAGATCATCCAGGCCGTTTGTGCTACCGACTTCAAGCTTCAACAAATCACGATCGCGACAGACTCGTCGTACCTGGTCGACGCCATGTCCAAGCACGTCGGAGGCTGGATCGAGCGTGGCGGTCTTGGCTCGAGAGGGAAGGCGGTCGCGCATTATGACCGGCTGAAGGCGTTGCACGAGCTGCTCGACGAGATGGAGTATGGAGATGACGGCGGCATCGTTGTGCAGTTCTGGCGTATTGAGCGGAGTATGAGCAGCGCCGCCGATGCGCTTGCCAACGCTGCGCTGGATGCGCGAGTGGATGCACGAAGAGCGCTGGATGCGTGAGTGAATGCACGAAGAGCGCCGGCTACGTGAGTGGATGCACGAAGAGCGCCGCCGATCAAGTCGTCTCGTCGTGTCACGGCGAGGATAGGTAACTGTGTCGATAAGCTACGAGTCTACGGCAAGTGCAGAATGCCTGCTCATCTCCTAACATCACCCCCGTCACGACCTCGCCCCCCTCCCAAGCCCTCCCGCAGTTCAATTGGGCGCCAAATCCCGCGTGCAGGATCGACACCGTCACGATCCTGTGCGCCACATGGGAAGCCGCTCGCTGCGTCACCGTCCAGTGTGGTCGCCCCCCGGAGCGGTACAGGTCCATCAGTCTGAACGCTGCCCCGCTTTCCCACGCCCGCCAGACCCGACAAAGGAGATACCCCCAGTCCGTCCTTGGGACCCCACTCGTCCCTAGGCCCCCAGTACGGCACAGGAATCGTGCGCATCGTCGCAAACCTCGCATGCGGTATCCCCTCTTTATCAGGCAGACTGTGCGGCCAACATCCACGCGTGCCGACCTGGTCAGTCTTGGATTCCGCGCTCATCGGCGATAGCTCGATGGCGGCGTCTCGCCGGTGCCACTGGTGATGCTCTGCGCATTGCTGCGCGCGGTGGTGGTATAGGTAGCACGCGAGCGATGCGGTGATGCAGAGTGATATGCTGACCAGAATTGCGATTAGGAGTCCTGGCGGCGACATGTGAGGTGTTGGGTTGGGTGGCTGCTGGGCGGAGAGCTGCTGTTGCGAAGCAGAGCAGCTGTGCAAACTTCTTGACTGACGTTGATCATGCGGATGTGTGAATGAACAGGCAGTTGAATGAGTCGAGCCTGTCATGCCTCGTTGTGATTCTGCAAACGACTATCCATATCCCGCGAACGGGGTTGTAAAGCGATGCATCACCTTACGAACGCTGCTTCCCGTCTCAATCAATTAATCTGCCATGTCTGATGGATCCTCGCTCGACTGCAGATTCAGAGTGACGCGCAAGTCACACCAGAAGTTGCGCCATGGCATATGTACACGAGCTCATGCCTCTTACACGATACCCAGCGAACAAAGAAATGATCGCGAGGGTGCGATGCATGAGGTGCAGTCGATGCTCGTGCAAAGTCCAGGCTCATGACAAGTGGGGCACGCTAGATCAAAGTGGCACATGTCATGGCTTGTAAGTTGGAGCAAAAGCATGAACAAGTTCAGTGTGTTGAGGGCAGACGTTACTTGGATTGATGATGAAGTACCCTACGCCGTGAGCGGTGATGTGCCCTGCGACGATGCGATCTACTTGGTATGAAAGGGTCCCTGTGCACTGGCATGATCCCTCGTAAATCGCGGGCCGTGCCGAACCGAGCTTCACCTCTGTCCATATTGCTTTTGCCGCCATGAGGTGATTGAACGTCATGGAAAATCAATCTGTCGCGGCATGGCCCTTTCGCAACTGTGCAGAGTTGACATGTGCAAGTTTAGTACGTGCTCCACGACATGCGCTCAGGCAAAACCCGGAATACTTCGCCTGAGTTCTTCAAGGCTCGAAGCGCCCACAGTCAGGTTCCGCGCAGATACGTATGGTTGTGCATGCCGCGTTGTCTGTCTCAGGCATTGCTGCTGGCGCGCAGCGCGCGAACTATGTTGACGTGTCAAGCCTCCACTGCTGGACTTTGTGCGCGAGGGAGTTGCAGCGGCCAACGCATGCGTCGTATGGGACTGTGCGAACAGGTGGGACGAATGATATGACGAGCTGAAGTCGAGTCTATCGTGGTGGAGCGTTGGTGTTGCGTTGTTGACACGACGTCATCGCCAGCCAGGGCAGGAGCGAGGCTGTGTGAGCATGTCGCCGCGGGGTTCAAAGGATGATGCCAAGTCAAACGCTGGGACGCGAGCAAGAGCAATAAGTCGCCCAATTCGCCGTCTATTATTTCTCTCATTATTCAAGCACGTTTCACGTTGCTCACAGCTGCAGGACGATGTCGTCGCGGAGAGGGTGCTTCGAGTCCTGTATGCGGTGTTCCCAAGCGTGCGTCGATGCCGCCTGCAGCACAACGTGCAGAAGCGAGTCTGCCGGTGACGAAGAACGCCTCTTGTGCGACCTTCAAAGTGGGGCACTTTGTGTACAGAGACTTTCCCGGACGTACCGATGTCCTGCGTCTGTCATGAGCTGCAGATGGATCGTAGTTGCGAGGTTAGCCGCTGCGCTATGTATCGGCTAACGCATGCAGGCCCAAAGGGGGGGCATGAACGTGAAAACGAGAGGTGGGAAGACGTGAAGCCTGCAAAGAAAATCTCTGTTGATGAGTCCAAGGCCTGGGGGGAAAGGGCAGCGATGCCAGGAGAGACGTTGACAATGAAGCGTGAGCATCGTGACACGCTCACCGCATCTCGCGGAAGGGGGCTGTCGTGCCCGCCTCGCACCAATCATCTCTTCAAGTGCGTTCTCTTGCAGCTTGCATCTCGTTTGCCCTGCATCTGATTCGACTCGTGGTTTTCCTTTCGGCCCTGAGCTGCGTGTTCTGCAGGCCTGATCAGCTTGACCGGCGAATCGAGTGGTGCAGCTTGACCGCCACGGCTGTAGCCATAACATAACATAACGAATCTGCGCACAATGGCTTTTTGACGTCCTCTGCCCCCCGCTCTTGTGAGACTGGTACCAATACCTGGCTTCGTGTAGCACTTTGGGACTCTTTTTGGGCTTGCATTGGGCGCGTTTTGTGGGTGCACAGAAGTCCTAGGGTAGGGCCTGGAAGGACGTTTTCACGCGCGACTGGGATGCATTGATTGGGCGTCGCCAACCCCAGCCTCATACCTCACCACTCAGTCTTGCACTCCGCGTACACGCAATTATACCGCCGCGGAGCCCCTTTGGATCGTCAGCCTGCTCCATCGTGCCCTTTGGAGCCTCACCCAAGCTCTCTAGGCCCCCGTTGCTACCTGTCATCCGGTATACTGTTTGCTACTTAGGCGCCAACGGGCGAAGCTCTTGGGCGTCAACAATATAACAAGCGAAGCTACTGTCTCGCAACTGCACCCACGCGAAATTGTTGCGCAGAGGTGTCTCGTAAAAAAGAAAGAGGTTAGAGGCTGACGAGGGGAAATGCACATCCATGGATGCTGGTAACAGCCACGGTGACACCAAGCACGACACAGCATGACGGCGGCGCCAAACCAATACCACGAGTCCAACCGAGCCGAACGAACACAGCGTGCGCCGGAGCCGTACCTGTCCTGCGACATATCGAGAGTGCGCTCGTTACTTTTGGCGGCCAAGGAGTCCTGCGCGTTAGGCGAGGATCGCGGAAGTAAGACGGCTGGCTTTGCAGGCTGAGCAATAACACCGCGCCGCGCTCGAGCGGTGCGTGGGAGACATCCAATATCCAAAGATGCCCCAAGCGCCGGCGCCAGAGAATGGAGGGACGAGTCGCGATCGAAGCAGGCAGAGGGCCAGGACAGAGGTAGGCGCAAACAAGAGCATGTGGAACCGCCTGAGCTTCAATAAGATTGGGAACTGGCTGAAGCGTGACGATGACGAACCATCATCCCCGACAAAGACTAGGCCTGCGAGCTCCGGACAAAAGGAGAGCGACAGGCCGCACTCAAGCGGAGGGCTGCTGCACAGGAGAGGCAGCAGAAAGGTCGTGCCAGGGCTGCCACGGCCGCTGACGTTCAAGCGCATGCAGAGCGAGATGAGAGACAAGCTGCTCGAAGTGCCGCTTGAGCCCGAGCAAAGGCGCGCTACGTCTGCAGACCGCAAGCCCTCCATTGTCTCGAAACGCAACCCCTCGCCCCCACCCATATCCATACC
Source organism: Didymella exigua CBS 183.55 (assembly GCF_010094145.1). NCBI lineage: Eukaryota > Fungi > Ascomycota > Dothideomycetes > Pleosporales > Didymellaceae > Didymella > Didymella exigua. Next base: position 53,489 of record NW_022984829.1, read on the forward strand.
TTCACAGTCAGCGCCCGACGTCCTGAGCGCACACGAGAGCGATATCCACAAAGAAGAGAAGGAAAAAGAGCAACAACAGGTGCAGCCTACAATAGGCGGTGGACCCGACTCGAACATACCCGCAGGCGCAAGACAGATCGATTACAGCATCGAGAACCTTCCAGACCCTGAGCCTGCGAGTCTCGCACCACCGATCGGCCTGGACGACTCGTTCCACGGATACGCTTCACCTCCCTCGGTCTCTGATGTCGACGATGTACGGTTGCAAGAAGAGCTGGAGGCAAAGTGGATCCTGAACCTCAGCATGCATTTCAGAGACATGTCAGACCGAGAGAAGTTTTTTGTCACCTATGCAGAAGAACGAAACAAGTGGAGAAGAGTCACCGTCTCTTGCGATTACCGCAACCTCGAGACGGACTCGCTAGAGTACGACCTCAAGACACTGCACTACCAGCGAGACAAGAGTGCTAGGATATACGAGGCGATTCGCGACTCCTTGCTGGACATTCAGTTCTACGACACGGTCACAAATCTGAAGCTCGAGACAGCTGACGGTCGCCTCCACGTTCACGTTACCGAGGATATCAACGAGATTATTCCCTATCCCTCGATCTCAGCGATTGCGCATCTCGACTACGAACGTTTCAAAGAGAAGGAGGTGGACTTCGATTCCCACATCTCTGGTTTCGTGTACAAGGTTGGAGTGGGAGGCCGCACATACATCAAGAAGGAGATCCCGGGGCCGGATGCCGTCGATGAGTTCCTCTATGAGATCAATGCGCTCAGTAGCCTGCAGAACTCAAACTCCGTCATTCAGTTTGAAGGCGTGATTGTTGACGAGTCTGGCCAGCTCATCAAGGGACTGTTGATCAGCTACGCAAAAGAAGGCGCGCTTGTCGACATGATCTACGACTTCAGGAACCAGCTTTCCTGGGAGCGGAGGGAGAAGTGGGCCCGTCAGATAGTGGAAGGACTCTCAGAGATCCACGAAGCTGGATTCGTACAGGGCGACTTCACTTTGTCGAACATCGTTATCGACCACAACGACGATGCAAAGATCATCGATATCAATCGTCGCGGGTGCCCGGTAGGCTGGGAGCCACCTGAGTTGGCAAGGCTCATCGAGAGCGGCCAAAGGATCTCGATCTACATAGGTGTCAAGTCAGATCTTTTCCAACTAGGCATGGTGCTCTGGGCGCTTGCGGAGCAACAGGACGAACCAGAACGCCAGGAACGGCCACTGATCCGGACCTTGAAGCGCCAGGCGAACATACCCGAGTATTACAAAGACGTCGTGGGAGCTTGCCTTAGCGACAAGCCACGTGATCGCCTGTCAGCCAAGGCATTGTTGACCAGATTCCCGGATCCTGTCGATATAGATGACTTCAGACCGAGGATTGCGGTCAGGGATAGTCTGTCCTCACACAGAAGTGACAAAGAGTACATCGACCCCAAGATGGCTGTTGACCACAACGACATCAAGCAGCACAACGACATCAAGCAGCACCACGACCTCAAGCAGCACCACGACCTCAAGCAGCACCACGACCACACGCATTCGAAATCGTCGTTTGAGAACGTCAACAGGCCGTCCACAGACTACGTCCCCTCAGCTGGATCATACATCCTACCGCACAGCGAGGTAAGACGTGGCCGATCATCCGATCACGCAAGAAGCCGGAGCAGACACCGACAGAGTGACTACTCGCCATATCCTGGTCACCAGTCGATCATGTCTCTCGATGACTCAGAGATGGATAACGATCTGGTGAGCCTACCTGCAAGCCGCGAGACAAGATGGCAGCAGGTGTATGTGGATGGCGACACCAAGCTTGTTCAACGCGGCGGAGGTGAAGCAAGCATGCACGACTTCGAAGATCAAGATGCTAAAGAGATATACATCACGCCTGGAACCCTTGCTAGCTCCTACGTGGGCAGCAAGTCGAGTGATCAAACGCCACTCAACCATTCCACGGTTCTCGACGTATCTCCGATCCAGTCACCACTGACGCCTTCACACGGCCAGGTCCCTGACCACAACAGAACGGTGGTCAGCAAGCCATCCTTCAGCGATTGCATGCATCAGCTCGCGCAGAATCAGACAGAGGAAGTTGTGCCTAACCAACGTCACGACGTAGACGAGCCTCGTCATGCGCCTGACACAGACTTCCTCGCAGAGCTCGAGCGTGAATTTGAGTACGACTCAGCACCAAGCTCGCTGGCACCGTCTCGTATCGGTACCGGCTTTTCTATATTCGATCGTCCAGAGCGCAACTATAGAGTGGGCACTGGCTTCACCACCTTTTCAGCTGCCACGAACTTCAACTCCCCACTTCGTCAAGACACAGGCTTTGCTGAACCTTCGAAGCAATCATTCGACACCGAGCCAATTCGAAAGAGCATCGACGAGAGCATGCGAGACATACAAACAGCGACGGTGGAGGGACACCGCGTCAACGAGAGACCATGGGAACCCAAACAAGATAAAGTGATTGGCTTTGTTGAAGGTGTGAGAGCACATGAACTCCGACCAGGGATCAACGATCCGATTGCGCAGCCATTCGTCACAAAGTCAAATCAGGCAAAAGCATCGAGGAACCCGCCGTCATTTGAAGCGATCGCACCGAGCCGCAACGACACACGCAACCTCCACCCACCACAAAACAAGTCACTGGAGGAGAAGATATCGAACACAACAATTCGTCCAACTGCTTCCCCTCCAGCTGCCGCACCTCCCCTGGCTCCGGCTCTCGACAACCACAGCCGCGCATACGGCACGGCAGCACCATCGAGCAGTGCGGCAACACAACCATACCACGACACTAAGGCGGTCTTTGAACCAGTCGCCACACCACAGTACGAGCACGAGTATTTCCAGCGGCTACGTACAAACTCAGACCTCAACAATAAGAGATCGCAGGATCTTGAGGATTACCTCAGTACGGAGATAGAATAGGGGGAGGATAAGACGGACGCGCGCGAGCGCAAAAAGTAAGCATCATGTACGGCATTCATTTGTTGCGGCGTTGGATCTTCTGGTTCTTGAGCGTTCGATTTCTGGCTACATTCTTGTTCCTTCCGCAGGCGTGCACGACATCGACACGCATCACGACATACCCTTACCAGTACATTGTTTAACTTCTCGTATGTTCATTTTTGTCTAGAGTTGTACTTGGGCTGTCATTCGTTGTGGGGAGCTCATTTGTAGGGTTTCGGCATAGGATTCTGGTTTTACACTTGGCGCTCTTCGGATAGGTAGATACTACTTGAAGGCATTCTTGTTCCCACACCTAAGGGCGCTGCATCAATAACCAATTGACGCGTTACGTGTTGCTAGCTTCGCTGGCTGTGGGGCTTCCATCTGCGGGTGCATCCTCCCATGCTGAAGGCGCTCTAGCCGAAAGCTGGGAGGCGGGGCGCAACGAAAGTACAGTCAGCATCTATCTCTGCCTATTCCAACTCTTGGTTTGAGCATCTCTCCAATCCTTGGTCTCGCCGATCCACTATTGACGGTCTGGTAATGCTGTTCTTGGCAGTTTGGACTACGACGCTCTCTCTCAGCCCCCACGGCTTGACCGCCACTGCCGCAAAGGATTTGCTACCCACAGTTTCAATCCACCCTCAACCGCACATGTAGTGTAGCACAGTATCTGCTGCTATCCATAGATGTCTTTATTATCGACATGTATCGAGGAATGTAACTCTCCGACATGCGAATACAATGGAGCTGGATACCCTTGGGCAGTGAAGCTTGGACAAGGATCCCGCCATCTCAGGAACGAATGTCGTACGCGAAGCTTTCTCGATTTCCCGGATGATGGTGACAGTGGACTTAGTGAAGATGAAGCATCAATCAGGAATCTGGAACTGGTGGAATACCCCGATTCGTTACCTCACGTAAACGCCTCAAGATCCGTCGTTCCTATACTGATATCGTCACGTCCCTCTTATGGTATGCTTCCCATTAAAGCAGACAGTATGCGCAATGGGCCTTTCTGGGATCTTCGTAGGTTTGCTCCACCTGAAGCAAGCGCCTCATTCGTCACTGCGCCATCTACTATGACGACGAACACATATGATTCGGCTATATCGACGTTCAGCTCTAGAGAAGACTCCATGCCATTCGCGCTACATGAGTAAGTATATCCGGAGATCACAGATCTCGGTCCTGGTATTGACTTGAACGACGCAGAGATCATGCATACGCCAAACTACTGCGGACGCATAAACTGTGGCCTGTCGGTCCGGACGAAGAGCTTAATTGGTCCGGAAGAGGCCAACACGCCGACTTTGGACTTCACGAACGACCGCTACTGAACGAGATTCTTACATACGAGGAAACTCTCGGCATTGCAAGCACAGCGACTGTGCAGAGCGTCAAATGTCGGAGGATTTTGTTGGCCAGAAAGACGATTATTTGCAATAAGCGACATAGAATGACAAGAGCTGAAGCCATTGGAGAGGTCGCGCATTTGTCTCGGTTAAAGCATGCGCACATTCTTCGCATGATTGGAACATACGTGATCGGCTTTGAATTATCAATCCTGCTTTACCCAGTCGCGCAAGACAACCTCGCTACTTTCCTCGACTCGATTCAGGATGCTGTCGACGCGCCCAGCGCTTTCGAATCCAGGTCCATTGTCGTTCGCAAGGTCGATGCGACTCGGAAATTCTTTGCATGTCTAAGCGGAGCTGTGTGCTACATACACTCGCAACTTACCAAGCACATGGACATCAAACCACAGAACATACTCGTTCGAGAAGGCCTGGATCGAAGGTTCCAGATATACATTGGCGACTTCGGCGTCGCGCGATCCTACCAGGACACACAAGACATCGTGACTGATGGGCCAACGTCATTTACTCGCAAGTATGCAGCGCCAGAAGTCTTACAGCAGGATCTACGTGGATTGTCCGCAGATATATTCTCACTAGGATGCGTCTTTATTGAGATGATAGAGACTGTGCAATACTTTTATACCTGCGCGGATCAGAAAAATAACCCGCCAGCAGAGCACAACCGGCTCGCCCAACAGCTCATACAGTCGCGCGAAATCACATCGTACGAAGCGAGCATCGATTCGATGCAACAGCACCTGAAAAATCTATTCCAGCAACGGGAGAAAAGCAGCGGTCGATCGAAACCGTCACCGTGTCACTCATGGCCAGCTGTCATCTCCGACGGCGAAAGATTCCTAGTAGAAGAGAAGACTTTGACAAACCGGATGACACGATTGATTGCCTGCATGATCCATGTCATTCCCGAGAATCGCCCGGTCGCAGAGGAATTGCAGGCGTATCTGGGCGTGCTGTCCTGCTGCAGAGCAGGGCAGGTCTCATTAGAGGCCCAACAAGACGCCATGGCCGAATGATGACATTGCTGAACGATCATAGTCTAGATAAACCGGATGTGGGCTCTAAGAGATTGATTCAGCCAACACGGCTGCTCATTTTCAAGCACATGTGGTGATAGCGCGAGTAGTTGTGCGATTCAGCTGCGCGCTTACGCGGCGTAGAGCAGGTCTCACGATTGATAGAGGTTCAATACTGTTCTGAAGAAGCATATATACAATAGTAGAGACTCACAAGTGCAGCACGTTATAGTACAACATCTTACTTGGATCGCACACTTCAAACCCTCCATTACCGCGTAAAGAAAAGTTGGGGTGTCAGTCCGTCGGAGTGCTTGCGGCACGCATAACCACCGCTGGTCACTCTCCTTGGTTGGCGGCATGCACGTACAAGCACACTGCCTGGATGTTACGCGCAACTTGTCAATTTCTTTTCTATTGGATGCTCAGGTCTTGATGTTCGATTTTTCTAGCCTTCCTCACTACTTTCGTCTTCATCCGAATTATCTACCGTAGCCTCCAGTTGGCAAGACCCCTTCCCACAACAGAAGTTTCCGACAAAAAGCTTGCGAAGAGCGGAAGCCGTCGGTCGCTCTCGAGGTGATGGGCTCATCATAGCAGCAATGAGCAGTCTCAGCGCACCGGTAAAGTCTGTTCGGAGCGTCTCCTCGTGAGATATTGTCTTGGACGTATCCAGTGCTGTGGAGGTCGTCAAGTAATGGTAATTTAAGATGTCGAGGTTGTCCTGGTAAGAATTACCGTTGGGACTGTTTTCGAGACGCAACTGGAGTTGGCGAGTGTGGGTTGTCTGGTCCTCGCGTTGCAATTGTTTCAGTCTGTCATACCCAGCACCCGAACTTAACATGTTGGCCAAATCGTCGTGAAATGCAATGCCAGTCCACGCGTCGCAAAGGGCGATGTACATTTCCAAGTAAACGCACCCCAAAGAAAACATATCTGCAGGGAGTCCTCGCTTATCCATGGATACCACCTCCGGGGCTGCATACTTGCGTGTAAAGCATACCTGACCATCTGTTTCTATCAAGTCCTCGCGTGGGTACGATCTTGATACTCCAAAGTCTGCAATGTAGATCGTGAACGTGTATGGGTACTCCAGGATCAACCAGGATGGCTTAAGTTGTTTCCGGACGAGTATGTTGTGTGGCTTGATATCCAAATGCTTCGTGAATGTTGAGTGGATGTAATGGATCGTATCGCTGAGGCAGGCGAAAAATGTGCGACATGAGTTCACCATTGCTATCCACTGGCGTCGTCCGGTGGAGACGCTAACAACCGTCTCCAGATATTCGTCGAGATTGTACCTCGCGACAGGGTATAGTAGTATAGAGAGGTTCTTGCCAACGATGTATGTTCCTATCACACGCAAGACATGTGCGTGGCTGAGCCGGCTGATGTGAGCTACCTCTTCAATGGCTTGCTCCTTAGTGAACTTGCGGTTGCAAGATATCGTCTTGCGTGCGAGTAAAATACGTCGGCACCTGACGCTTTCCACAATCGTGCCTGTCGTGCTTCCAAGTATACCTTGGACCTGCAGTAGATCGTTGATCTGACCGTAGTCGCTCTTGGTGAACTCCACATGCTGTCCCCTGCCGGACCAGTCTTGTTCTGTGGAAGGATCGACAGGCCACAAGTCTCTAGAACGTAGCATCTGAGCGTACTGACTATTTCTGGTAGAAATGGTGAGTAATTCGAAAGCAGTATTTGTTTCGGAACTCACTCCTGAAGCTGCTTTCGGACAAATTCGCGATGATCTGGTCCTCCAGAAGCCGTCTTGTAACTATTCTTAGACATTACCGAGCGCGACGTATGAAATCCTGTGACAGATGTACCTGCCAAGGATCGGCTCTTTGGTATGCGTCTGATAGGTCGACCGTGAATTCTGGACAAGCCTTCCCTCAGTATCCTCGTCTGATCCGGGTCAGAAAATGCGACAGGTACTATAGCAGGGTCATGCGATGCCATAGACCCTGCCGTTCTTGGGGAGGCCTCCTTTCGAGCCCATTCCGGCTCGGGCCCGTGGTGAACCACAACAATGACGGTCAAAGATGCAATCTCCCAATCCTCACATTGTGTGAGCACACTAGTTGCTCGGGACATGTCAGTCTTGTTGACTATCTCATCAACAGAATCTTGACTGAGAGCGTGTGCTATCTCGAAGCGTTCCCTCTGACCAGATTCAGTATGTATCGCAAGTAATTGCGCTGGAAATAATTACCTCCATGATGAACGAATAGCCAAGTTGAATTAAGATCTCCGGATCTGCCAACTGTGTTGGAATCGTAGTTACTCCTAGAATTCCCGAATGTCTTGGTACCTCGCTTTGATGAACGACGCGTTTCAATGCGTCATGTACAACATTCGGCTTCGCTATCGGCTTTGTGTAAGCGTAGGTCGTACGATCGCCTGTTCCGTCAAGAGCTTCTCCTAGACTGAATTTTGAACAACTTTGTGGAGATCCCAGACGCGTCCATATTGACGTATACTCGTTGCGTGAAAGCCCTGTATGTTGCAGAAGATTAAGATCGCTCTGGAAGCTCTTCGTCCAAAAAGCTAGCTCGGGGCTCTTCGATGGCAAAGGTCGCTCCTGTCTGACCTCCGCTCCTTCCTCCTCTGCTTGATCTCCATCAGTAGAATCGAAGTCGCTGTATGCCACCGGTCCTTGCGAAATCTGCTCTTCAGTGTCGACTTGGGAGACCAGCCCATGAGGAAGAGGGCCGGACTGATCTCCAGAAGGCGTTGTCATGACAGGGCCCACACTGCTGAAGGACAGTAATGGGGACCAGAAGCTCGGTGAGTTACAGGTGACGGGCTGCGTTGCAGAGCTATATCAGTCATTTCACATCTGACAAGAAGAGTGTTGAAAGGAATCTGTTGCAGAATACCGTAGGTTCGAAGCGGGTAAATAACAGGCTTGGGGCTGAGTGTGGCAGCCACTACCTGCATAGCCCCTTGTTCGCAGCTGCACACCACATCATTGGTAGAATTGTCAGCCCCCAAATGTCGATTCGTCATATCACGTCTGCGCTTTCCCGCGCCCTTTTCCTGCACGCCTTCCACCTCTTCCCCCTCCAGCACTACCACCGTTCTTTGCTTTCTTGGGCGACACCCTCTCTGTGATATCCGTCGCATCAGTCTCCTCCTCATTATTCATCGCAAAAAAATGACTCTTGACCTGTGAGTCGCTTTTACGCACAGCCTTGCGCTTTGGCGCACTTCTCGTAGAAGGCGGCGGTGTTGGAGGATCGGAAGGCGCATCTGAGTGTAATCCCTCGTCCGAAGACTCGATGATGGATGTGCGCTTTCGCGTTGATGCTGCGGTCGAAATGCGCTTTGAGCGCTTTGGTGCTGGCTTCGTGTTGGTGGATTTGCGGCGGCGTGGGACGAGGTGTTTATCGTCTTCGTCGTCTTCGTCTTCGCTCCCTCCAATCTGAACAATGTTCGCTTCTATAATGCCTGCGTTTCGTGCTGCGTCAGGCTCGTCATCTTTGCTATCGGTGTCCGGCTGTTCAGCGGCGGCTGTGAGCGAGATGGGCGTACGATATGCGGTGTCTGCGGCAAGTGTGCGTTTCAGCTCTTCGTGGTCGCCGAAATCGATTGTGAGGTCGCCATGCGTGAATTCCTCCTGACTTGCGGGAAAAAAGCCTCCAGCCATATCTTCAGCGCGGGCAGCTGCTGGCGTTGCGTCCTTTATGAAACCACCACCGCCTCCTGCAAGCTCTTGCCTCAGGAAGCCACCCTCAAAGTCTTTGCCCTGATGCTTCTGGAACACATCCCACTCACTCTCGACTTTGTTGTCTACCGGCGCATACAAGTCCTTCTGCGGTAACTCCGCCTCCTCGCCATACTCCTCCTTCATGCGCTGCACGATCTTCAAGCCCGAGTAGAATTTCTTCCACAGCCCCAGTACAAACTTCTGTCTCTTCTCTGCTTCTTTCCTTGCCTTTTCAGCCTCTTCAGCCTCCCACGCATTGATGAGCAGCTGTTTGTTCTCTTCAGCAATAACAACACCAGTGATGACTGGCACAGCACGCTGCTTTCCGAACTCAAAACCCGTGCATGCTTCTGCGTAGTTGATGTTCAGCTTGCGACACACGCGTGCTGTGCCTTTGAGCGGGATGTGCACAGCACCCTTCGGTACCATGGTGGGCACGTATACATCAATGTTGTTGAACGCGTTGACAGGAATTATTCCATCCTTGATCGGCTCAGGAATGATCCAGTCCGTCTGGTTCTTCGCATACAAGCCCTGCTGAACCTTCCCACCTTCGATACGCTCACGTTCTTCGATTTCGAGTTTGCGAGTCTTGGTCACAGCGCGCATGGGTACATACTTGAGCGGTTGCTCGCCAGGCTTGACCTCACGGCCTTCCTTGTGCCACGATTCAGTGGTCTTGCAGTTTACGATGTCTTTGCGGCGGTAGACGGGCTCAAGCTTGTCTTCTTCGCCCTTCTTACTGATGGCAAAGTGGCGGACAATTTGTGCGCCGCGCTTGAGCGCTTCTTCGCGGCGCAGGTGACGCTCGAGCACGTATTCCGTCGAACTCTTGTACCCCTGCAGAGTCTCTTTGCCACCTTCTTCGTCCATCGTCTTCTTTTTCTCGGGCTCTGCGGGGACAAGATCACCCCCTTCCTCAACCTCGTCCCAGGGTTGGCGCTTGTTGTGAGGGCGCGCGAAGGGGCGCATAACGGACTTGAACCAATTCCATTCTTCCCACCGCTTGACTTTGCCGCGCTTGTTGTGAATTGGTATCTTTTCGATGGGCATGCGAAACCCCTTGGTACGACCTGGCCACTGATTTTTGGGGAGATAGCGTGTAGTGACGTCCTTCGCTGTGCCATCAGACGAGAAGGCGATCAAGTACGCGAGAACCTGCTTCGCCTTGTCGGCTGCCGCGCCACGAGCGTAGAAGTCGGAGTATTTCTCAGGTATCGCAGAGCTGGCGATGATCATACGTGAGAGTGGAGAGACCGAGACGGGTGTATGCGTGAGGTTTGAAATAACTTCGGTCCAGTACGTCGGGTATGGCAGGTCGTCTTTATAATCGCGGGTGATCAATGTCTTCTTTGATCTCTTGTCGACTTCAATATCAGATGAAATCAAGATGACGCTGCTGAGACCACTACTGTCAGAGTCCGAGCCTGAAGATGTGACGACTTTTCTACGGTTTCGAGGAGAGACTTGTTGTCTCGCGTTGGCCCTCATTGCAGGCGTCCATTTTGACGGCGTGGCTTTTGTAGCACCTTCGATCTGCGCAGACTTTGTAAGGTCCTTCAGCTTCTCCAAATTTTTGGGCTTGCCCTCCTCAGCCTGACTGAACCCAAAACCAGCTGGCTGTAAGCTCACTATCATGCGAGCTTCGATGCCGAGTCCTCGAATCAGTGCCGTAAAAAGCTGCTGACCGGCGTCCTTGCTGCCCTCGCTTTTGCGTGCCATCTCGCGGAATGCTTCGCGACCCTCAATGCGCTCCCCGAAGCTATCCGCATGAGAGCCATCTTCCTTCCATGCATCGATTTCTGCCTGTAGCGTTGAAGGCGACAGGTAGCCTCGCTTTCGTAGTGCGGGTGCTGTGGATCTCCACTTTGCTTTCCAATATGCCGAGAGATATTTCAACAGTCGCAACAAAGGGTCGCCGTGAGCCATGTTCGGTGTCTCCGGCTCCATACGCTTCGACTTCGCACCCCAGTCACGCTGTTGTCTCTCCGATAATCCTGGAATCTCATCTCTTGCCAGTGTGGCTTCGTACTCGCGCCGAGCTTCCTCTTTTCGCTGCTTCGAGAGCTTGTTATCTGGAGTATCATATACTTTGACTCCATTACTGCCGCTGGCCTTCCAGTTGCCCTTCTTGTCATTGAAATTCTTCTTTGCGTCTTTGTTCACCTTCTCAGGCGTCTTCTGTGACTTTCTCTGCACGACTGCGCGGCTGAGCCCGTCTGGCACGCCAGCATCGCGCCAATACCGCTCAACCTCACGCCAGCACCCACTGGTCAGCCCTCCCACCAGCGTCTTCTGCACCTCTTTGTCCTCTATCCAAGCATTGCGCATCAGGTTGTGGAACATCAGAGCCTGCACATGCATGCAATGTGTCACGTTCCGTATCTGACGCTGTACCTTCGAAGGTCCCCTTTTGCCGTCTAGTTTTGAATCGAACGCGGCTTTCGGTGCTGCGGAAAGTGTGAGGGCGATGTCACCGGAGATTTTAGGATCTGGTCCTGCATCGTGTTTTGTGTGGTGGCGTTGTATGCCGAGTGCGTCCTCCCAGTCATCCTCCTCGCTCTCTTCCGAGCCTGAGGCTTCTTGTGTTTTGCCCTTCGCATCCCCTTTGCCCTTGCTTACATTTTTAAGGGGCACATCCTCGAATATATCGTCGTCGCTGCTGCCGGCGTCTGAAAGCTCGCTATCGTCATCACTGCCCTCCAAGAACCTCTTCGTTTGCAAAAGCGTACGATTCGCTTTTGGCGGCGCGTCAAATACGAATTGCTTCGTTCGGCGTTCAGGAGGTTTTGGTGCAGCTGGCTTGGCCGCGGGCGCTTTCGGTGCTCGCGGGCGCTTCGGTGGCGGTTCTGGGACCGGAGAGCCAGATTGTAGGCGTTTGCGCGACAGGATTGGTGGCATGATGCCAATTACAACTACTCCTTATTCATACAGTGATACTTGTGGTGCCGATGCTGTTATCCATAAAGTTTCGTTGCGATTGCAATGGCTGGAAGTGATGACGCACCTGTCCCAGCGAGAACGAGCCTTGTGGGTCGATCGATCTGCAGATCTCACGCTAAGGCGCGCGTCACGTCCACGCGCTGTCACGCGGCTTTCGCGCTCGTTGTTCCATAACGCAGTCATGGTCTAGTCTTTGCAGAATCCTTCGAACTGCACCCAGGGTGCTAGATAGTCACAAACGCTGATAAGAGAAGGGATAAGATGAACGATCGACCATAAAGATGCGCCGAATACTAGCACGTCAAGGAGCGTACTTCGCACTCTCTCCGCGATCAAATTCCATGACTGAACCAGTCCATTGCACGCCTTGCCTATGACGAAGATTAGTACGCAGTCGTGGACAAGTGATTGCATAGGGTGTTCAGCTCGATTTCAAATATGATGGGCAAAAATCGTTCAAGGCTGATAACGCCAGGTAAGATAATTCTATTTTTGATGCTAGCCATGACCAGCAAGTCCAGCAATGCCTTAGATGTGTTGCATCGATATCCATCTTGCGAACGCAATAGTGCAAAAACAACGTAAGAGACCAAAGTCGAGCTTTTGCGATGCGAGTAACGGCCAGAACACAGGTATGAGATGATCAACCAATCGAGGGAAAAAAACATTGCCAGCAGCGCGCACATTGGGCGCCGGGAAGGGGTATATCAACAGTGAAGAATAGAGAGTCAGCTGCGAGTAGAGGCAAGGCTCGAAGCTGGCGCAGATATGCAAACAGGAAGCAGAGATGCCAAGGCAACGTATACAAGAGGACACAGACATGATCTGGGCGCCCCCGGTGGTGGAATGGGCAACATGAGTGAGCGCATGTGGCAGTATTGAACCACAAGACATAGCGTAGTGTGCTGCAATGACTGCCACCAAGGCATTAGAAGCTACGCAGGAGGTGAAGCAACACCCTCATGCTGGCGGCGATGATGACGAAGGAGGTTGTCACGACGAGAGAAGCCTTCGGTGTTGGTGCATCCGGGGACGTGACAGTAGTAGGTGACCTTGGCAGCGGCTTGCTCGACGTGCTTACGTTGATGGCGAATGAGGTCCTTGGGATAGAGAAACCCCTCACCACACGTGCATCTGTGAGGCCTCTCACTACGGCCAAGATGTACCTTGAGATGGCGGCTAAGATTGGTCAATGCGAGTTTAAGTGCGGGGTGGAAGAAGCCTCACTTCAGTTCGCAGTTACGATCGAACGCCTTGTTGCAACCCTCAGCATTACAAGCGAACCCGTTCTTACGGGGCGCCTGACGTCTTTGAGGTCCGCATTGTGACTCTGCTGGTGACGTCGGTTGACGGCAGCCAGGGAGGTACGTGTCTTCGATGTGGGCCTGGACGGTGACAGGCTGGACAGTGGTCGCATCTTCATTTATATATTGGAACGTGCTGTCCATGAGAAGTCGCGACGAGTCGGTGACGAAGTTCGGTACCTCAGTGAGGTCCACCGCGTCACTGTGTGCGTTGATGACGGGAGGGTCGTACAACGACGATTCATTTGAAGGCGGGGAGGGGTAAGACGACGAACTCTGGGACTGTGCGTAGGTCAGTCATCTGAAGTCAATGCTGAAGGTGGTCGATGTGTATACCAGAGCACATGCGCAGTCCAAGTAGATGAATGCGCAATCCAAGCAGCGGAGCGTGCCGTCGAAGTCAGTGTAGAATTGCTCCATGGACGGCATATGGTAAGAGAAATCCATGGCTGGACTCGCTGCTGCTGCTGGCTGGAAGCAGAGGGTGAACAACACCACAATTGCCAAGCGCCTGTTCATGCTATGGCACAAGGTCGTGGATGCCTAAGGTGTGGATAGTGGTGATGATGAGGGTGCTGGGATATGGCAGAAACGACGAAGTGTAGCAGCAATGGGTATACAAAAGATGCCAATGCACCAGTATGACTGTAAGAGCGTTGAAGCGAGTTTTGAAAAGAGTGCAGGACAGAGCAGAAGAAGTGCAAGGTGGGTTGGCGTTGTAGGAGGACCTGCGGGCGGCCGCCTGAGGCTAAGCCACCCCAAACGTGATCTCATCGAGCTCATTACTTCATCTACAATTCTATCAGTATTGTCTGTTAGTAGCGATCAAATTTTCTTCCGTTGTTGCGGAATGTAGAGTGGTGGTGGTGTTGAAGTGCACGCTTGTCGCAGTCGTGCACGACGGTCAAACGTGGGGAAGACCGGCTTGACCTCGTCAGAGGCGGCTCTCCAGCCCACGTGATCGTAGTCGAAGCTCGAGCCGACTGAAGATTTAAAATCGAATTTTGGTGCAGTCAACCTTGATACCTTTACGATATTTCTATCTTTCGTGAATTCAAATGGTCGTTCGCTTTTGTCGTTTCTGAGCACGTGACGTTGAGTCCATGGACTCGGGCTCTTCTTGAGTTCTTTCCTTTCGCTTCGGCGTCACCTTCACCGGTCCATTCCTAAATCGTTATCGCTGCATCATTTCATTGGTCCAATTGATCTGGGTTTCGCTCGCTGTCATGGTGAAGTGTAGGGTGAGTGTTGGGGTGCACATTGCTGGAAGCTGAGAAAGCAGACAGACTGCGCCAGAAGTAGCCAGGGGTTGAGAAGAGGTACAATTGCAGCGTCAAAAACTAGATCACTGCAAGTCGCCTTCAACGAGGGCATTTTCGGCGATGCGGCTGGGGATGCACAGTTTGTTATACACCCCCTTCCTAGCCCGCTCATCTGTGCCCCGTTCTACATGACTCCCCGTCATCAACAAGGCAGCCCACTCAGCCGCCCCAGTCGCAGGTTAACGTCGCAAGTCCTACCGCATGAATGAAGCAGGCTGAGCACTAGTTATCATTAGGTATCGAGCATTTCGTGGTGGTAGCTTGACAAGGACTTTAGGCGCCAGCCCATCTGTCTGATTGGATTTCAGAGCGGGCGCAGCCTGACACACGTCCCCGCAACGTGAAGAGGCCGCTCACTCTGCAATCCTTTACGCGGGCATACACGTTTTGGCGTCGCGCACTCGTTCTATGCGGCCTTCTTCTTCCCCGACTGGCTACCGTCAGCATGTTGGTACACGGTGCTAAATGATCGGGAAGCCCACAACGCACGGGATCGGCTGCACGACTCACGGTCCCACATCCTGACGGCCTCCAGTTCTCAGGGTCTGCGTCGATTCTGCCTGCGAAAAGGCCTCCGGCTGCCTCCTTGACCTTTCAACTACCAATATCTTCTTAACATCTGATTCAGGCTCGCAAACAACGCAGGCTCTGGTGGGACTTGATGAAGTTCCATCAAGCTTGCACAATTGACAGATCAGCTGTCTTCGAATCGAAGCCCTCAATGTTTTGATCACATAGAACCGGTCTTTGCACACCGCTCCTGCTCAACAGTGCTTAAATATTATTGATCAGATTCATATGTATCCACCTTCATGGATACGATCATCATCTGTACTAACTCTCTGTAATAGCTCGGCCCGCTCAAGTAAGTCCACTGTGTCTAAGTCGTCCTCGGAGTGGGACGTGCGTATGGAAGAGAGGGTAAATTTCTCAATTGCTAAATATTGTCAATCATCCTGCTTGCATCTCTGTTTCAGCGCGAAACGAAGCAGTCCCCTGGACTTCCATTCTTCCAGATACCTCTGCATTGTTACATCCGCATCACCACGTTCGAGAAACTCCAATAAATTCCAGACTGAACTCATGAGATTGTGAGCGCTATCATGGTGAAGATAGTGATCGACCAGGCGCCTTGTCATAGTCAGATGTTATAGTGTCACGGAGCAAAAGGTCAACCTTTTACTCCCTTGAGTAAGTTCGTCTTAACCGTGACATGTAGCTAAAGCGGGATCCATGTAAGCTACTATCGATTGAATGCAGCCTCGAATATCCATGCAGTCGGGTTCAATGAATTTGGGCCATGAATGGAGATACTCCGTCAATCTAGCCATCAGTCTTCGTGCGCAACGATTGAATACCATCAACGTATCCGAATCTGGTGCGCAGGCCCTTCCCTACTTTTTTAACGGCATCCTTCACGTGTGGACTTGCCTTGTACTAGTTAGTCTTGCGTAGCAAGTTTGGCATTGCAATGCGAGTGACGCCGCCGCGCGTTGCTGCACGGGGCCATGTTCTCTTGTCACAACATATCCAAAACCGGGACGATGACAGAGATTGGCTAATAAATTGCACGGGCAATCGGGGCATTCCGTTTGCCGCACATCTCTATATGTTGGAAGTCTACTACCTACATTACTCTTGCATCGTCCTCAACGGTGTCCAGTAGCCTGGAGTCCACCACTAGCCTTGGTTCGTGTAGTAAAAAGGCTCCTCCAGGATTTCAACCAGGCCTTGCGTTCAGTAAGGAAAATACAGATACTGAGAAGGGGGAGCGCGACTGCAAACCAGATTGTGATGCTCAGAGGCCCTTGACCGAATTGTCTGAAGTTCATACCAAAGACTGAGGTTACGAAAGATATCGGTAGGAATATGAACGTTATTCGATTCGTTGCTTTGGTCAATTCAGTTACTAAGCTTGAGTCTTTCGCGGCCTGTCTTGAGTCGAAGACTGTTGAG
This sequence comes from Didymella exigua CBS 183.55, assembly GCF_010094145.1. Classification (NCBI taxonomy): domain Eukaryota; kingdom Fungi; phylum Ascomycota; class Dothideomycetes; order Pleosporales; family Didymellaceae; genus Didymella; species Didymella exigua. The sequence goes on from NW_022984829.1 coordinate 70,098, forward strand.
AGGTTCATTATGGTCGATTTACCACTGTCACATACTGTGATCAGAGTTTCGGCCTCAGCCTGGAGAAATTCCAAGTCCTTCAGTAGACTGAGTTTGAGTTTCAGGCGTCGGTCGTCGTCTTTGAGCAACTTCGCTTCAACGTGAAATACGTGGTCGTTAAGGACACCTACGAGCGTTTTGAAATGTGCGGACCAGCGGATCAATACTGTCTTTGTGTAGTCGAGGTGCAGGATATCGTCCATGGATGGTAAAGTTTCGCCGGTCGGTGGTGTTTGAGCTAACCTCTCTGTCGTCAGATCGCGAAGCATATTGAGGTACTGAGAAGCAGCTGACGCTTGAAAGCGGAAGAGTTCTTCCAGCAGCGAGAGCGGATCCGTTGATACCTCGTTCCAGTCCAATGTCTCACCATAGCGTGATGGTAGGACAGCCAGCGGTTGCAGTGTTCGAGGGATTATATTACCATTGACGCTTACATTGAACGTCGTGATATTGGTGTCATCTGCTGATTGCACTCCTCGGTCGAAAAATACCGGGCAGAAATCTGCCGTCGAAGACAATTTTTGGAATCGCGGCGTGTTAGGGGTAACGATACTGTCCTCTGGATCTCCTGCATCGGACCACACGATCACTTTCGGAGATTAGTACGGAGCCAGCAGCCATCAGAATATCGCGTACCTCTGGGACCGGATGCGGTATTGTTGATAGAGATTGACACAGCTTGCTCAATCACCATCATGTCCCCGGAATGTATGTTGATTCGCCTGATGATGGACTGTCCATGCTGGATCGTCGAGTCTCCGAAGAAGTTCTTCACCTTCTCTCTGAGCTTCATGTGGCAGGAAGATCGTGCCTCATGCAACTCTCGAACAGATATTTCTCTGACATCTGAATCAAAGAAAACAATCGAAGGGATGAGTAGACGCGCACAGTGTCTGTTCCTTGATGGGATGCTGGACCCAAGGAACCAGTCTCTCCGAGCTCCGGGCAAAAAATCCAGATGACTCTGTAAGAACCGGAAGTCAATGTTGTAATGGCTTGAAATCTCTTTTAACCATTGCCTAGATGGATACCCGGTAAGAAAAACGAGTTCTGAGGCTTCAGTGCCGGCACTGACTGAGCTGCGGAAGTTCTCGGGGCAGTTATATACGTCATGCGTCCTCATCCCTGTACTTGGGGTTCCTGCGCGTCGGAGTTCATAACGATACAGAAAGCGAAAGGATGCGGTCGCAGAGGCTATTGGTATTGTGCTACGCAATGGGGTTCCCATAGCAAGGTAGGTCTTGATGCCATTGAGGTACGCTGCGGAGTGTAATGGGTCATTGGCAAATGTGCGACTTCGCTGCTGTGAAGTTTGGGAGGGGGTATCGGTGTTCATTGCTTTGTGCGATTTAGAGTGGGATATCCAGATTGCGCTTTGGGGTAAGGAAGACTGACCATGCAGTATTGTTCCTCTCAGATACCTTTGGTACTCTTTATCAGGCTGGGCAGAGATGTCATGATACGAGGCCGGAGACTATAGCAGGAGCCTCGGGTCCCAAATCATATCACACAGCCATGGGCTGCACCAATGAAGCAGTAGATCATTCCCTGCGGGACGTCTAAGGGTGTGTTGTGTCGTATCAGGCTGTGGTGGCTTAGCGCGCAGCCGGTGAGTGGAAGGAGCTCAGCCGCGCCCCTCGCAAGACTGAAGTCTGGTTTTCACAAAGACCCATCGTACTTATCGTCTCGCCATCCATACCTCACCTTACGACTTGGCGTGTGACCTCGCCCTTCTTACCAGCCTTGATGGGTTCTTTGAAGATATGGCGCCAGTGGCGCGGTGGCACCGACGGCTCACAAAGGTATTATGGTCGCATCTCTGCCGCGGGCAGCAATCATCAGCTAATGCTGCAACAGTGTCATTCTAATTCCTGGCGTCTCTGCCGCGACTTTAGATCAGCAAACGTGCAAGCATTTCCCAGACTTCATTGAACGGTGTTACACAAAGCCGCAAACTGCGATCACGGTATGGGTCTATGATCATGGCTTGACGCCCCACAGCCGCGAGTGTTGGGACACATTTTGTGCTGCGGGTGATGATCTTCTTCGCGAAATGATCAAGATAGTCGAGAATCAGCCCAATGTCAGTATCTCCAGTGGACAGAGGAGTTGGGTTCATAGCTGACAAATATCTCAAGTTGGAGCTCATCGTGATTGGCCATCGGCTTGGTGTGTTTCTCTTAAAGAAGGTTCGCAACTCGCCCATTGAGGCACTGTCAGTTTTCAAAGTCTTACCTATACAGGCTTTGACCATTGCGCACTACAAAGAACAAGAGCGTCTTCCTGGCCCTTCGGCTCTGATCGAAGCGTTGCATAAGATCATCATGATTGGTGATCCGGATCTCCGTGCTGATAATCGCGTTTACTGGCCAGATCTTGTTCGTGAATGTTTCGAACACCCCAAGAAAGTTGCTGAAGAGGTCTTCAGTCAAGGAGCTCTTGATGGTCTCAAACGCATTTCAGCCAATTTCGAGCCCTTGCACCTCGAGTCGCAATCATTCCGCGTCTCTGGCGACGCTCTACACAAGCGACGCAAGTGGTTCCAGAAAACTTCGACATACAAGAACTGCCTTTGCAACGCAAAGATCAACGTGAGAGAGTACACAACATCTTCATCTGATGAGAAACTTTGGGAAGACGAAGGGGAAGATAGGATATGTGTATTCCACCCAGGAAGCAAGTGCGGTCAGCCGTTGCTACAAATCACTAGTGGCGGACATGTCTCCCATACTGACCTGTTGTTGGCGTCAAGTGTGAATGCAGGGATAAGAAACCCCGAACAGCGTTCGATACTTGGTGGCAGCTCCAAAGAGCGTACCGTTCACTATCAATCGTCAGACAATGGACACACCTCGCCGAATGGTCCAAAGGTAGATGTACCGGTCGTGGATGCGACAACCTCAAACATTCAGGTAGGACTGGAAGAGACAAGCCCTTCCACTACAGAGTTTCTGCGACAAGGCACACATTCAACAGTCGCCAGCGAGGATCAGGAGAAAGATGACCCCATTGCTTCCCCCGTTATGTCATTAATGTCTTCATCGGGGGGGGAGGTTAGCCACGCGTCAAAGTCACCAGCTATCAGTCCGTTGGAGCGGTCTGTTACAAATGATGTTCTCTTGCCTACAGCGGAGAACGTGGCCGGGCAAACTGAGACTACCCCTATACGGAACTTTCGTCCACTGCCTGTACAACTGGACGTTCCTCGACCTTGTGATGATTTTGTTGGCCGTCTTCCGCTTTTAAAATCAATGAAGTCGTATCTCATCCCTAGCTGGCAAGCCAGTCAGTCGCTCGAACACAAAACTCCTGCGCAGAAGATAGTTGTTCTACACGGAGCGCCTGGGATTGGGAAGACACAACTAGCTCTTGAGTTTGCGAGGCAAAGCGGCTCAGTTTATCATCACCACTTTTGGGTCAGAGCCGATAGCCAGGCGAACGTCGCACGAAGCTTCCATGATGCTGCTATTGCCTGCGAGCTGATCGACGGCAGGAAAGAGTACAGCCACTCGACTAGCACTGCTAAGTTCAAAGAGTGGATGATCAGCAGTGGACTCCGGTTACTGCTTGCCTTCGACAATGTCACCGACTATAGCATCCTGCCATTATTCGTACCACCAAACTATACCGGAACCATACTCATTACGAGTAGAGAACCTTGCCCGGAGAGTTTGATGAATCTCTCAAGAACCACTACTTCAGCGCTCGAGCTCGAAGTCACGCCATTTACCGTGTCTGAGAGTGGAAGTTTCCTTCGGAAAGCTTACCAGGACCAAAGTCGAAACTTAGACGAAAGAGTTGTTCAGAGTCTTATGGAAATCACAGGAGCATCGCCTATAGCTCTAGACTTGGCCGTTGTGCAGATGAAGGCAGAGGATTTGACTGCGCTCGAATACCTGGACAAGGTCAAAACCACCTCCGCCTCCCTATCAAAGCCAAACGGCTCAAACATGGAAGAGACGGCCCAAGCGCTTCGTATATTCAAGCTGATTGCCACATCAAGATCGTTATCTGCGCAGACACTTGAGTTATGCTCCACCATGGCTTATTTGGATCCTGTGGATGTAGATGAATCTTTACTTTTAGCGGCTGGATCAAGTAAATTACCTCTTGAGAATCTGCCAGCCACCAGAGAATTTTTGAAGCTCTGTGCACAGGAGTCTGCGAAGCATGGGTACACTCTGAATCGAGATGGTAATCGACTAAGATGGAGACATGAATTCCTGCAGGACGCTTTTCGTGCCACAATGACTTTGCAACAGCAAGAGCTTGCTCTACAGACGACCAGTCTACTATTGTGCGCAAGATGGCCTCGGCGACGAAGGCTTAGAAGTGTTCTGAACGGCTACTGGCCGGAGTTCGACAGCATTCACACGCACGTCCGGCATCTCAGTAATCTGTGGATATCCCACTGCCAGGAAAGTGGGTCCTCAGACACGCTGACACGAGACAAATCATTTCTGGATCTTTTAACACGATCAATCTGGTAGGCATAGTGAATGAACTTGAAAGCTGAGGCTAAGTCATCTTGCAGGTATAACTCCCTCATTAGAGGCAATGGAGAGGAAGACTTCACGCTTCAGGAACTTGCTCACAGCATTTACGACTTTCGTAATCGGGAGGAACGAACATGGTCTCCCATCACGAAGGGGTCATCTTTCGTACCAGTTCGGTTGATTCGCATCGACTTCGACAATGAGCAGTGCCAGTTGGTAGAGACTGAAGGCAAGCCACACCCATACTTTGCCTTCAGTTACTGTTGGGATACCAACGAGGAAGTGCCAAGGCTCACAAGGTCTACATACACGCATCTTAAGCAAGGAGTACGATATTCAGCAATACGCGTCCTGAAGGAAGTGGTTCTCCTGGCGAAGTTAGCTGAGGTCCAATATCTATGGATCGACTCGCTGTGCATCCTCCAGGATGACTCCACGGACTGGGAAGCGGAGACTTCGCGCATCACAGACACATACATCAACAGCTTTGCAACGATCATGTATGCAACATCTGCCTTGATCAAGACTGAATTCGATTGGATAAGGAGGGGTTGGACTCTTCAAGAGACAGTGCTGGCCCCTCGTCGCTTTACACTCGGCAATTACGTGTTACACAGTCATGGATCAGATGACTTCAATCAAGAATGGTTCTGCCGCATGGTAAGTCGTACAATTAGTACAGTAAGTACAAGCAGTCCAGCAAATACCTGCAGAAGCTTCCAGTCAATATCATGTCCGCATCAGGACTGCGATACCTTCTACGTACGCCTTCATGGGTACAATGGCTCGCCTTTTCTCGACCTCCCGGCCGATCTTCCAAGGGAGCTGCTGGAAGCACTGAGAGGTGATCTCTATCGACGCAACCCCGAATCTGCGGCAGGCATAACTCGCAGCGATGATAAGGATGGATCAATGGAACCATTCCAATCTGCAAGCAGCGCTTCGCCGGGACAGAGTCCAGTGGCTACAGAAGCCCAACAAGAATGCCGGATGGATGGAAATGTTGAGTCTCATGCGAGCTATCTCATCAGACAGGGACTGCAGGCATTCTATGATCATCAAAATTTCAGGGCCATTGGTAATTTTGTGCAAGCTCGAGATCGTTTGAGCGGTGGTGTCACGGCGTCTCCACGGGCTGCCCAGATCCACACACTTACGTCAATATACCTTGCGGCGGTTTACTTGCATCAAGGCATTATTGAGATGGCCTTGGATTTTGTAAAGAGCGCGGATGATCTTCTGTCGAGACATGATACTTTGAGTCCAGTGCTACACTCAACGTAAGTCTTCGAGGGTGACATTTGCAGCCACTTGCTGACTTTTGAAGTGCTGTACAGCTGAAGTTGACTCACGCCAACATCTGCCTCGCCGCGGGCGACATCGACAGATCTCGAAGCTTATATGCTGGCATAGTGCAGATGGTAGATGTTACGGATGAGGAAACTGCCGATCTTGTAGCAATTGCGAGGCTCAAGTTTGCAGAGATAATTTTGAATGAGCGCCGCACAGATGGGCAGTAAGTCTATTAGGCCCTTGGTCCCAGTTCTAACTAACGTTGAGTCAGGCGTCTTGTCAGGGAAAGCATACTGCACTTCGAAGACCAGACCACGCGACGGGGACAAGGACAGTGGGCTCGCGCACTGTTCTATAAGGCGTTACTTGGTAGTAATGATAGCGAGAAGCAGTCGAAAAAGCGGGCAAGGCGCGCCCTAGAAGATGTTTGCGAGGAGTTTGGTTTGTCGCAGCCACCAGAAGGTGAGCTGTCGAAGAAGGATTTTGAAGTTGTTCTCGAATTGGGCTACCGTTGAGTGTAAAGCTCTATAAGCGAGTAAGCCGCAAAAGACTCCTCGATGCTGATCATGTGCCTATCGGCATAGATATCGACATGTGGCTCGTCTAAAGTTCAATCAGTCTCTGCTTCTTGAGATCATTGTCGGGATATCGCTTTTGCACATAATAAGAGTCCAGAAAACTGTATAACTCGAACTTCGTCTCTTCTTCATCAGATGTGTCATCATCTTCCGCCAGGGTCAAAACTTAGTATGGTCTTGTAATAAGCCCTACAGACAGCATTTATCCTACAGTATCTCTCTACCAGCTCTTTCAAAATGTTGGTCGCGATCTTGGCATAATCGGGGTAGTGAGATGCTGTTCATTGTTCGAGGACGCGAGAGACAACAGGGAGTAGATACGGTTTCTCGGACCTGAACATCGCGTCCGGGCGAATTCTTCAGACAAGCACTCAAGGCTACTTGTCGTCCGAAATGACAGCGAATTATCCTTCTCATTGCATGAACTGCTTGGATACGAGCAGGTTCTTGTCTAGCCAGGGCGTTGACCGATTCCACTCTGATATCGCGCGCACAAGTCCATGATTGGCGCAGCATATCTTCGTGCAAGCGACCGGATCCGAATCGCAACTCAATGCACGCGCCAAGCACAAACTCTTGTCAGACCCAAGCTGGAGTGAAGTATGTGTTCTCGGTCAATTGCCTCCAACGATCACGCAGCTCAAGCTGCTTGTCGCGTACGTTCGTGTCGGGGCCTGGGATAGCGCCACAGATAGACTCCAGTGGGCCTCGTTTGCAGAAAAGAACTTCCTTGGCCTCGAGTTAGACTGTGAGTTTGGCTGCGAGACAGTAGACGTCGCCCGTAATCGCAACCTGATGTTTCCGTTCGTGGGTGTTGGCCTGTTGTATACAGATGGCATCAATCCAGAAAACGTCTCCTGGCCCCTGTTTCGCAGGCGGCTCAAGAAGTGCCATACATCTCGCCATACTGTGAATGGCCTTCCGCCGACATAGATCGTCTTCTAGTCGAGACTGCTGCCCCAGTCATAGGATACAGCCGTGTGCTGAAGAACGCGAATGGTTTTGGCCTGGCCATGTTGGAGCGGAACGCTGTCATATACCGTTTGTGAACTTCTGTCAGGGAAGGGATGAGTATCAGTTCTCAGACAGTCTTTCGGCTGAGCTGCGCGCACCTCGGGACCATACGCAATACAGATAAGCTTTCATCTTCGTCCTCGCGATCCGCCTTTCCCGAAATCTGCAAAGATGCCATGTATCTTGTCAGTATGTGCATGTTGCAGCATGGATCGCACTGGCGACCGACTACGTGACGGTTCAATGTGCAAGAAGCAAGGAGTAGGAAACAAGGATCCAACGAGGCTGCGCGTTCACTACTCAGCTCGCGTCTTCAGTTAAGCCTCACACTTTCCGCCTGCTTTGCAATACCATGCTTTTGCGGGTTCAAATATGTGCAGGCCTACGTCTCTGAGATTGACGCCGATCGAGTTATTGAGTCTTCGCGGATGTGATAGGCTACATAGTGCGTTGTCACTGCCCGCGAAGAGGCCAGAACAATGTCTAGAATTGTCAGCTTTGATTAAAGTTGTCATTGACGCCTTTGAATTTCATGTGCTGCATTTCCTTTTCAGTGCTCAAAAGTCGTCATCATTGTGCCCGAAGCCTCCATCGAACTCAATGATCATGTCGTACCAGTTGCCACCTCCATACTGGCACTTGCTCGGGCCCACCTTCTCGAATCCAGCCTTCTGATAGAAGCCAACCAGTCGCTCTCTGCAGAGCAGCGCAATTCTCTTCGCTACTCCTGAGTCCTTGATCCTCTGCACATAGCTCTTCAGAAGCATCTGACCCAAACCTTGGCTCGCAAAATCTGGGTGCACGCATAGTGAGTGCAGACAAATGGTCTCGCCATCCTCGTTGTGGCCGATGCTGGGTGTAAGCTGGTAGTTTGCGCGAAAATCCTTGGGGTAGTCCATTGAGTCGTCTGTGACAAGCTTGGAGGCTGACTTGGTACTGATGATGTGACCTAGAAGAATGCGCTTCCTGTCCGAGTCACTCGAGTCAATAGACGCGAAAGCACGCGTTTTCTGTATGGCGCCTAGAGCTCCCGGAGCGGTCGGATAAGCGGAGGAAAAGAGACCCGTGCAGAGTTCACCGCATGTTCGTAGTCGGTACTCGATCTGCCAATATCAGCACGGCAGATTTCCGGAAGGTGGCACCTCGATGATAAAGCGAGTCAAAGCGCGATGTTGCACAAGACTTGAGGAAACCATCATTACGCGAGACTCATGCTGCGTAACGCTGGGACAGTAGCAGCAGATACAACGTGAGCACATGACTTGGCAGATTGATGCTGCAAAGATGGGGCGATTGGTGAGGCAAGGGCATGCATCGCGCGCGTGAGCGGGTGTTGTCCCAGGAGGTGACACCAAACACGGATATGAGTGCAGCGCTTGCATGAGTTGCAAGAAGGACGACACAAAACTCGCAAAGAAAAGTAGTCAATAGAGAGTAATGAGGGACTAAGCAGCCTTGAAGATAAAAACGCGCTCACTGACCTTCTCCCGTGACGCCGCCTCAATTGGGTCGAAGGCGGCGTGCTCAAGCCAATCGCAGTCGTCTAGGTCTTCCACACTAAGTAATGAGGAGAAGGGGTGAATTTTCTTGTTCGCCATCTTCTTGAATGGGTCTTCGACACGGACCAAGGACGTGCCATAGGAATTCGCCTTGGACTTCTCGGGTGGAGGACTCGTAGCAGCTGACTCTCGTGACAACTGGGGCATCGATTCCAGGGTCTTGTCGGCTAGGAAATCGCGTGGCATGTTGTTAACTGATGTCCAAGGGCTGTACAGGCTTCGATGGCGATGGATGGGCACGCTTGCAACAAAAGTGGTGCTGAAGGAAGCCGGGGTGATGTGTTGTTGGTGGATGTGCCTCGACCCTTGTAAAGTTTGTAAGTAGCCCCGCGCATGGCTTCAGCCGTAACCGTCGCAGATCCACATATTGATTGTGGAAAACAAGACTTGAAAAGCAAAACAAAGCTTAATTTTTATTTTGCGAAAGCTCCTTGCAGAGATCTTGTGTATGGAGCCATGACCAGCTGTCGTGATTGCAAATTCGCCGGGATCTCATCCATGCAGTTGTGGATGCCAGGGAGCAAGGTCAACAGCAAGGAAAGAACAATGGTTCCTCTCTGCAGGACAGCCTGACTGGCCTGCTTGCCCATGACGACACGGGCGAGGCCGTCTTGCATGCTGCATCCTCCTGCTGTGTCCCGGCTCGGCCCTGTCGACCAGCTGTCGAAACGGCACGCCAACCCGGTCCTTGGAGCTGTGCTCGAGGCATTAGGGCACCTTCCGCGGGAGTTCAGGACGCTGTGATGATGTAATCCCGGAGTTACAACCTTGTACCGTGAGCCTGCAAGGTCCAAACACCAGGAGAACACATCATCGATCGATTCTTAGCTCATAGTGATGCTCAGTACGATGAGGCTGCTCGTCTGGACTGCCCCGCCATGACCAGGGATACACGGCGGCGCCAACCGTGCAGGGAGGCCGTTTCAAGCTCCAGGCAGTACGCTTCGCGTGTGCAGCCTGCGATACTGCCTAATCCTGCCGCAGGGAACTCCTGCTATATTACATGCCCCGATCGCATCGCCGCCTCGCCGTGCGACCGTCCAGCATGTCCCAGCAGTCCCAGCAGTTTGCTCCAGTCGATCGTTGATTATTAACCTACGCCGAAGCTCCAACGCGGGGCCCACCGCCTTCCGCCGCCTTCCAGCACGTTCACCAAAAGTCGAACTCACAATCACTGTCAAGGTCACCAAGTGCGGCGTGCTCCATTATAAGCTTTCACCGAGCGCATCCACTCGCCTTCTCGGATCCACTGGCGCCAGACAACAGATCCCAGACACCGCCCCGCCATCCACCGTCCAGCCAGCGCCGCGCTTCGAGCAGCGCTCTGCACACAGTACCACGCTCTCTTGCCCGCTTCTAGAAATACCCGCATAAAGGCAAGGAACCCACCACCCATTTTCATCCACCATGTGAGTGCTCGCCGAAACTGTTTCTGTGCTACGTCTGGATGTAGAGAGCTGACCATTGTCTGTTACTCCATCAGGCCGCGCGTCACCATATCCATCACCGCGTCGGGCACCCAGTTGGACAACGACCTGCTGACCCTGGACTTACCGCCGGGCCTTACCATCAAAGACCTCAAGGGTTTCATTGAGGCCGAGACGAACCAGCCTGCTGCGTCACAAGGCATCTACCTGAACGGGCAACCGGTGGCAAGCGAGACACAAACACTGGAGGAGGCTGGTATAAAAGATGGCGAGATGCTGGCAGTCGTTATCCGGCAAGCTCGCCCACCTCCAAACGCACAGCAGGCAAGCAGGCAGAGGAACGCCGGGAGACCAGCAGGCGGTCCAGATCCCGAGGCTTTGCGCCAGCAGCTGTTGAGCGACCCACGTCAAATAGCGAACCTGCGCAACCAAGACCCCGAACTCGCTGCTGCGGTCATGGATCCCAGCCGCTGGAGGCAAACCTGGGTGGACAGGCAGCGCCAGCAACAGGAAGCTGAGCGGGAGCGCCGCAACCAGATTGCCCTTCTCAACGAGGACCCGTTCAACATTGACGCACAGAGGAAGATTGAGGAACTAATTCGCCAAGATCGTGTCGTTGAGAACTTGGAGAAGGCGTACAACGAGAACCCCGAGGGTAGCTGTTGCCCTGCCTGTGTGAACAATATTTACTAACAAGAGGTAGTCTTTGTGCGCGTGCACATGCTCTATGTCAACACCGAGGTCAACAACGTACCCGTCAAGGCATTTGTCGATTCTGGAGCTCAGGCTACCATTATGTCCCCTGACTGCGCCGAAAGATGCGGTATTATGCGGCTTATGGATACGCGCTATGCCGGTGTAGCTCGCGGTGTGGGCACAGCCCGCATCCTTGGCCGTGTCCACCATGCGATTATCAAGATCGGCGGCGCAGAAATGCCCTGCGCGTTCACGGTGATGGAGGGCAAGGACGTGGATCTGCTGTTCGGCCTGGACATGTTGAAGCGTTACAAGGCCAAGATTGATCTCGAGAAGAATGCACTCTGCTTCGAGGGCATTGAAGTGCCGTTCCTGCACGAGTCCGAAATACCGAGGTCGTTTGAGGAGGCAGAGATGAACGAGCCCACAGTTGCTGGGCCCAACGGGACCGAGATCGGCGCGAAAACGGGCGCTGTGCGACCTGCAGGTGCCACGGCGTCAGCCAATCCTACCGTCGCCGCCGGTCCGTCAACGCCACAGCCACAGCCGCAGTCACAGGCGGCGCCCAGTGCGGCAGCTGGCAAGGCACCGGCAGCAACTTCATCGTCTGGCAGCAGGTTCGCAGAGGCAGAAATTGAGATGCTGATTGGCAGCACTGGGTCATCTCGAGCACAGGTAATCGGTGCTCTTGAAGCTGCTGACGGCAACCTCGACGTGGCTGCCAGTATCCTCATGGGTTTCTGAGTCACAATCGTGCAACGTACAGAGACCAACGAACACAAGATACCCTTATTCTCACGCATCAAGTGACGAGCTTCGAGCTCATAGCATAGCGTTGCCTTGTATTATTGAGACGACACATCGAAGTATCCGGGAACGAGAAGCTACCAGCTCTAGACTAGGCAGACAGTGAAACCATGGCACTTGATGGGACCATAGCTTTTGTTCAGCACGTGCTTCTACCCGTCTACCTGATCTTGTACAGACACGGCTTCAGCACGGCCGCATCCTTCTTCGCCGTCGCCCCCTCGTCCTCGTCATTGACGGCATTGAACTTTTTCCCCTTTATGCCCATCTTCAGCGCATTGCTTGTCTTGAAGCTGCCCTTGGCGCCCGCGCTCGTGCCCTCGGTGCCAGCGTTCTTCCCCTTGGTCGGCTGTGCGCCCTTGACAAACTGCAGCTTGACGAACATCTTGTTGCCGAGATCAATCGCGTCCCCGGGCCTCTCGGGCAGGGCGTCGAGCACAAATCCGCGCGCACGCAGCACGTCGACGAAACTCGAGACATCGGTGCCCTCGGGCGCGCTCGCGCCGTCCACCGTCTGCGCGAGCTCCGCCTCGTCGGCGCTGTCCTCGATGCCCTCTACATCGTCTTTTTTCTTCTCCTTGGGCCCTTTCTTCTTCGGCGGCTTGCCGCCTTTGTTCAGGCTGCCGATGCTGTTTATCGGGATAGCTCTCTTTTTCTCCACGCGTCCGAAGCGCGACTTGATCTCTGCGACCCACAGCTCGCCTTTCCAGCGCAGGATGCGGTATGCTTCGTCGATGAAGTCGAGCCAGTTTGTGCCCATGAGCGCGAGGCAGAAGATGGCGATGTCTGTGCTGTTTTCCTTGAGCGGCAGCGCGGAAATGTCGGCGATTGTCACGAGTGAGCGTGATGGCCCGGAGGGCTGCGAGAGGTCAAAGGATTTGATGTCGATGTTCAGCGACGACAGGTGCGGCTGCAGACGGTACGACAGCGAGGCGACGCCACAGCCTAGATCGGCGATGAGGCATTTCGCGCCATGGGCTCGGGGCAGTGGTTTGTTGTCTCCGCGGGGTATGATGGGGCGGTCGCGGTCTTCTTCCTCTGCGGGTGCGGCTGCGACGGGGCCCTTTTTCTTCTTGTCGCGCAGCTGGGCGCGCCAGGGATCTTTGGCGAGCTTGATGGAGCCTCGCGCCAGGATGGTGGCGACGTAGTCGTCGACGGGGTTCTGGGGCCAGACTTGGACTTGCTGCGCGAAGCCGCGGTGGTAGTCTTCGAACATGGAGGGGTCGTCTTTGAAGAGCGAGAGCGAGTCGGCGGACGGCTTGGTGTAGAGCGATTCATTGAGGTGGCGGAAGCGCGCGCTCGCGAGCTTGCTGCGCATGGATTTCTGCAGCGGCGTCAGGCCGGCGGGCTCGGGGATCAGGGCGACGGGGTCCATGAGCGCGCGTATAGCGACGGGCGTGGGCGCTGCGGGTTTGGCCTGTCCTGTCTGGGCTGTCTGGGCTGTCTGGGCTGTCTCGTCTGCCTGCTCTGCCTGATCGGCCTTCTGAGCTTTGTGCTCCTTCTTCTGCTTCTTCTTGGAGCGCTTCGACTCGGGGTCGGCCGTCTTGGGTCCTGCTGGCGCGGGCGCAGTCTCTCCTTCTTCGGCGGCCTTGGCAGCAGCCTCCTTTGTTGCAGCATTCTTCCTGGGCCCGCGCTTCCTCTTCTTGCTCTTCTTCTCGCCCTCGGCCACGGCCTCTGCGTCGTCCTCGGCGGCCCGCTGGAGCGCGCGTGCTGGCAGATCCGCGTCTTGCGCCTTCGGTGTCTGCGGCTTCTGTGTCGCTCGTGCCTCGGACTTCGGTGTCTTTGATGTGTCCGGCTTCTCTATCGTGGGCGCCTCGGCTTTTTGCGCCTCGGCCTTCTCCCACAGCTTTCCCAGGTCCTCAGTGTTAACCTGCTGCTCTTCCTGCGCCCTCTTCCGTTTCTGTGCCTTCTTGCCGAGCTTGTTCGGGTCCTGGGGTTTCGCCTGCGCCACCTGCGCCGCAATTGGCGCGGAGACGTTCCAGCCGGGTACGGTGAACATGGTTGCGGTGGCTTTGTGAAGATGTCCTGCGGTTTTGGTTTCGTGAGCTGGAGCGCTGCCGGGAAACTTTTTTGGGCAGGCATCATTGGCGAGAGCGCCGAGTGGGGCAAGCTACCTAGCGTGGAGCCACCCCCCACGAACGCCTCCAATATCTGGTCAACAGCTCCGAGCATGGTCCTCTCAACGACGCAGAGTGTTATTCTGATAAGAGCGATTCATTGACTAGCCTAATCACACATGGCTTACATGCAATCACACGTGGCTTACATGCAATCACGCATGGCTTACATCCAATCACACATGACTTACATCCAATCACACAGCTTACATCCAATCACACAGCTTACATCCCATTCAGCACAACAACATCAGAACAATCAAACCAGCAGCCCTCAGCGTGGTTCTCTCGGCATCACTAACGACGCTGCACATTGCCATGGTCATCACGACCGCTGTTGTCACTTCAAATTGCCTTCTCCTCCAGTCATGCAGAGGCGGCATCTCGTGTTCACGCAAGCAACCTGGGTAGCCGTCCAGCTCACTCCACGGATACGCGTCTCGACTGCTCGGAAGCGTAGCTGGCTCTGTCTTGCTCACTCGCTTCATCACGTTTCGCTTCTTGTCAAATTCCTTCTCGACTTCCTGAGAGCCTGACTCCCAGTTCCTGCCCCACCGGTTTACACAGTCTTGCTTAGTCATGACACGGAACCTGACATAGGCTTCACGCGGGATGGGCCGGTTGATTTCGAGCTCGCGGCGAACATACTCACAGAACGTCGTTGGCTCTGGGTTTTTCTTCTTCTCGGGCACGAAGTGCTGAACATGCCGCGCTTTGTACAGACGGTCGCGAGCCCACACAGGCGTCTTAGCATACATGTTTGGATCCGTATAATCGTCGCACTTGTCCACGATCGGCAGCGGGTCGTGGTCAGGAAAGTTGCTTCGCCTCCAACGATGAGCGGTACACATGCAAGTGTTCGCATCTGGACAGCTCTCCTTGGGCAAGGACTTTTCCTGGCTTCCCTGCGGCGATACTGGCGTTTTGTTCGGCTTGCGGTATTCGAGTCGGAACACGCATCGACTCAGACTTTGCGCGACTGCAGCCAGAGCGCAGAACAAGGATAACAACGGGCTCGTCGTGCAGGTATACAGTGTTATGCAACCGGATCTCATGATGGCTGCTGTACGGCCAGTTGGCTTTAGGCTGTTCAAACGTTGTACCCTCTTTTCGAGCGTTGCGATGTCTTTCGCGATGACCCACTTCTTAGTCAGATGCCAGTCGAAGTCTGCTGGTCTTTCAATTAGACTCTGACGCTCCTCCTCAGTGTCCTCAGGAACAAAGCGTGCCTGCAGGTTTCGTGGTCGTCGTTTCAGTCGTCGAAGCTGTCTGATATTACTCTCCAGTCCAGCAATGGTATTGTCAATATTCTGCGACTGCCATGCATCCGCAGCGAGGTGGTCGTGTGTATTAGGCTCACCAATCTGCCTTGGCTCTCGGAGCATCTCTACTTCAGCAGTGTTTCCCCGGATTGGATGCAAGGGCGTTGTGGTGATAAGACGCTGCCACGCCCTATCGTTACGCACCTGCATCACATACCTGCCGAACCGATACGGAGCCAGGACCGGATGCCCTGGCGGCGGATACCCATGCTTATCGGCATGCTGCAAGCCCTCGACCTTCAGACTTTGTCTCGCGGGTACCATGGGAGTCTGCCATGCCCGAACGACCTCAACGTACGCAGTCAAGTCCCCTTCCTTGTGGCTATGCAGTCGGTTCTTCTCCCAGTTCAGCTTGAGCTTCCACATGCACGGGTATCTCGTGCCGAGCAGCTTCTCCCAGTCCCAAACACCGACTGCATAATGATTAAGACGATCGTCCTCGCCTTCTTGCCGAGACACTAACATCACCCACTCGTCCTCGCCGCGGAAGGATATCGCAAGTCGAAGCGCGGCTGCGTTAGCGGTCTCTGGGTCTGCGTGGTCTCTCTTAAATTGCACCTCCTTCCTCTTGAGCTTCCCGGGCTCGCCGCACAGTCGATCGCGATGCCATAATGTGAGCTTCAGGCGGTACGTAGGCATCATGTGCCACTTGTCGAGGTGCAGTGTCTCGCCTGAGGGGTCGATCTGGGTTACCTGCACTACCTCTGGTTCCGCAACTGCGACACATTTTGCTAGTATCGTCGATGCATCTGTGAATCTGGTCCAGCGCGATTGCTTGGTTGGCTTTTCTGGTGTAGTAGGCATTGCTACTCGTGCTTCGGATGGCGATGGCATGGTCCGCGGGCGAAATAATGCAGCTGTAGATTGCATGCATCAATGGGTCCCCTGACCGTATTATCTCCTGCTACCATTCAATAGACGGAGGTAGACATGCACCTCGTGAATGCGATGCGATGTACTCGTCACTCGCACCGATCACGTTTAGGAACCAACATATCGACCACCGCAACGACGACGCGCGATCTACACAGTCCACTCTTTGAATTAACAGCAGTATAGACACAATCACCCATCGGTCACCAGAGTCACCACAGACCTCGGAAAGCAAAAACAACACGACCCGTTGATGCTGTCCGCAGTATTCTGCATCGATGCATTCGGGGCAGTCACATCCTGCACCCTACCACCACACAATGTCGTGGCATACCTCGCTGGTATATGGCACCGACGCGAGTACCAGGCTGACCGACCTGCTTCCCGCAAGGTTCCATAGCATGTCGATCAATACGGGATCAACTGCAGAGTTCGTGTGCGTCTGTTGGCGTCTGCGCCCAGGTACGCGGAAATCGGTCGGCGGTAGACTAAGAATCGCATTGCCCGGCGCGCTGAGCCTGTACCTCAGCTTCCAGCACTTCGAGAAGCGACTGGGCTCCCAGCGGATGACCAAATGGTAGTAGTCAAGATGCGGCGTCGATTTCCCTACGAGTGTGATCCCCTCTACGACAAGAGTGCGATGCTGACCGCGCTTTCAGTGATCTGTCGGTGTCCGCACTGGTCCAGAGTATGGACCGTACAAGAGATGGTTCTGCCAAAAGATGCCCAGATCCGGGGCGGCGACGTTCAAATAGTTTTAAGGGTTCTTGATGACCAAGTGTTAACATATACACAGTTGGACGAAGGCTCGAGAGTTTGAGCTGGATGGGAAATTCATAGCCGCTATTGAACAGCCCAGCTGCTAAGCTGATCGCCAAGCGCGAAAAATAGCAAGATTCGGATGGCCGAAGCCATACCAATCCTTGGGATTCTGGTTTCGGAATCCACGCTGCTCAGATGTTTGCCATCGAACCTAAACGATGTCAACTTGATGGATCTCAGTATGGCCATCACTTCAGACTACAAAGTACAGTAAGACGCCTTCTGACATCTCCAGGAAGATTTAAACAACCCGGTTGTTCAGCAGGCGAAGCGATTCCCGTCCCTCGGGTGGGCACCTTTTGGGACGCTAGCGGCGCCTCACAGTGTTCAGCCGTGGCGGTTCAAGTCTAATCAAGAACATTTAGCCAGCCCGAGCTGTCTGTTTGGCACATGCCTGAATCAGGCGAGCTGTTGTGGTTGCTATCCCATTTCATCTGACATCTTGGTAATCTCCTAGATATATAGCCGACATCAATTCGCACAGATAACAGGAAACATAGGATCCGATTGACGGAGGGAACGTTATCAACCTCTCTAGAGCTTCCTGAATGCATCAAATCCTGTTCCCGGGAACTTGTCACCCCTTGTAAGTTATCGCGGCGATTCCGCTCCAGTAGAAGCTAGCCTGGCGAACACGACTCGACGACTTGCTGACTTTAACGGGCAAGACTACTGTATGTCTCATCGGGACGCTCGACATGCTGTATTACTGGGCAGCCGGGCTGGATGCATGAGCGGACGGACGTCTGTTGCGGGCGCTTGAGCAGATCACCATGGTATACGATAGAATTGAGCTTATGCCGTGAGCCTGGTACGAGCGAAGCCCAGTCAACGATGTTCGGATATAGTCTACCTGGGAGCTTCAAGGATCTTTCAAGGCAAAGAACGAGCTTGGCAAGTCGGACGCAAAATTAAGCCTGATGGAAATATCGAGTCTTAGAGCCATGATCCGTTTTCACAAGATCCCTAGGTTCTCGAATTGGACGCTGTGATGCGCCTCGATGATGGAATGCTGCGATCGAGTCGCTCTTCTCGTGAGCGGCTGTTCCATCAATGAGATCCTGCCAGGTTTCAGAAGCGGCCCTTCACGGATCGTGTGTCAAGAAGGATGGTAATAGAGATATCGTCATGTATTGTAACCGAGCTTAAGTGCGGTACCAAAAGTATATACAACGAACAGAATCTAGACAGTGATTCAAAAAGCAGCTACTCCTCCCTGTACATAGTTATACAAGCACCCTCCTACTGACGGCGGACTCTGCGGCCCTGGATGTTCCTCCTTGCCTTGTAGGACGTCTTGTCAGCTGCAGTAGCCTTCTCGAGGAAGGCAATGAACTCCTTCAGATTGTACTCCTTAGCAGCGCCGGTTGAAGGGGCGGCGGAGCTGACAGGAGCGTAGGACTCGGCAGCTTCAGGTGTCACCGAGGCGGCAGGAGTGGAAGCTTCGGGAGCAGACGGAGTAGCAGGGGTGGAGGAACTGCCGACCTTGAAGGCGGCGATTTTCTGGGCAGCGTGCTCAGCGACGATCATGATGATAGCCTGGGTGTTGCCAGTAGGCAGGTCGGGGTGGATGGAGGCATCAACAACGAAGAGATTGTCTGTGCCGTAAACCTTGGTGTTTGTGTCTACAACGCTGGTGCCGTTGGTGCGTCCATCGTCTGTGCCCATCCTGGTGGTTCCGACCCAATGGTCACCGGAGACCAAGCTGCTGGCGATGATGGAATCAGGAGTGGAGCTTGCGTCCAGAGCCATGGTGGCATTGACTGTGCTGTTACCCTTGCTGGTGATGTCAATCCACCACTGGATGAAGCCAGAGAAGGCCTCCTTGTCCGCAGCATCGTTCAACCAGGGCTTCACATTGAGGACGGTGTTACCACTAGCTGTAATTCCGAGTTCACCAGTGGAGGTGGATCCGTGTGTGAGGAAGGTCTTGACAGTGACGGTGTTGTTCTTCATAGAGCTGACAGTGCCCTGAAGGAAGCGCTCCTTGCCATCAGTACCCTTCACAGATGTCCACAGGTGCATCCTTTGCGCCGCCTGGGTCAGAACACCAGAGCCTTGCTTGTAGAGGTCCACGTCGGATTGGACGGGGCTGGATGCAATGTCGGCGTAATCGTAGGCGGTGTAAGCTGCGGAAGTCTTGAACTGTAGAGGAGCCTGGGCGTGGTCCTTGAGGCTGTGACCAACGGGAAGGTCAATCCAGTCGGCCTCTTCGGGAAGCTGAACGCCAGTGGTACCACCCTGCACGATCTTCAGAGCATCAGACTTGCCAATACCAGAGTTCCACAGAATTCTGGGAGTAGAAAGAGCTCCACCGGCGAGGACAACCTTGCCACCTTCCTTTAGGTTAATGATTTGCTGGCTTCCGTCCGCAAGCTCAACGAGCACACCAGTGACACTGCTGCCAGTACGCTTAACCTGGACGACCTTGGTCTCAAGCTTGAGGGTGAAGCTCTCAAGCTTCTCAGCGAAGGGCATGTAGGTCCTGGCTGGGCCAGCACGGAGGTGGTTGGTGATAGACCATGCGGGGCGAGAGTAAACCATGCGCTTCTCGTTAGGGGTCTTAATGGAGTCGAGTTCAGTCCAGCCTTGTCCGCTCAGGTAGGAGGACACAGTGGTGTAGGCCATATCATCGTAGTGCTTTCCATCAGCCGAAGGCTGAGTGGTACCGGGGTTACGGGAGTACAGACGGTCTGCAGCCTCGCTCATGTCATTCCAGGACCAACCTTTAGGCCAGTTTTCGAAATCGTGCTCAGGAGGGTGAATGAAGTTTTCTCCGTTGATAGAGCTTGAGCCTCCAAGAAGACATCCAGCCATGGAGGCGGTGTCACTACAGATCTTGGTGCCAGGAATCGCAGCCAAGCTGCTTCCAAGAGCCGGGACGTCATATGGCGTCAGAGTGTTGTTCCACTCCAAAGCCTGGGAAGATCCCAGAGCGACGGTGTTGGCGGGACCGCGCTCGATCAGGAGAACGCTTAGACCAGCCTCAGCAATACGCTCAGCCGCAATGATACCAGCAGTACCACCACCAGCGACGATAACATCGTAGGTTGTGTTCGAAGTTGTGGGCACAATGGTGGTGCCGTTACCGGTAGAAGGAGTGGTCGAGTTGCTGCCGGATGCAGGAGTAGTGCTAGCTGCAGAAGCCCACGACGCCCAGGTCTCGAACTTGGCTGACTGGGCAGCGGCGGCCGGCTGACCGTACAGACCGAAGCCAGAGTCGTGATAGGGCAGTCCACTAGTCGGGTCAGAGGGGGTGGTAGGATTTGAGGACGAGAGTGCCCATCCGAGTACAGGATTCGTGTCGGTTTTTGTGAAAGTGGTGGTACCGCCCACAATGCAACCCTTGCAGAGGAAGGTGTAAGATAAGTGAGTGCTGTTGACGAAGGTTCCGTTCGCGATGGGCAAAGCGCTGACCGTGGTGGCATCGTAGACAGGCGGGTTAGCATATGCACCTGCAATACGGAAGGTGCTGACGACCTCCTTGCCGTTGGCCCAAGCTACGAGCAAGAGATGGTTCAGCATGCCTCCACCAAACGAAACAGCTCCCCATGCTCCTGTCTTGCTGATCGGTACGACAAGTTGTCCAATCAAGTCCGATCCAATCGTCTCGGGGAGGGCAATGGCGACGCTGAAGTTACCGTTGGCATTGAGCAGTTGGAAGTCAATGCCGGTGTTTGGATCGGTGTATGCGACAGGGGTGGTCGATGCTGCGGTTACGGTGCGGAAAAGCCCGAGGAGGGCCACCGCGGAACCTACGATTGTGGAACGCATGTTGTTGTGTTGAGACCTGTGAAGGTATCGAAAGAGTTGATCTGTATCTAACAGAGCACGGCTCTATCGTGATGGATGAATGAAGAATGAATGTGTGAATGAATGTGAAAATGAATGTAAAGCCTCTGGCCAGGGAAATGAATGACTGCACCGAACTTGCGGATACTTAAAGAATGCGATCCAGCTGATGCTTAAGAAAGTTAAGACTCAAGTGTCGAGCGGCAGCCTCCAAATATATCCTACGTTTTCTTGGACCGCAAGCGCCCCTAACCGCGTGCATTCGGATCGCCAACGTCGTCCCTGTTGCCGCAATCCCCGGACTGACCTGAGTATTTCGGAGGATTATACTTGACGCGCACTAGCGGGCAATAGTGTTGCTCTGTGTAGAATTCCACGAGCCCTCTCCACGCCTTCCCTACCGTGCGAGCAAGCATCAGCCTGCTCGAGGGTATGCATCAAGTCATGCGTGGACACACTTTCTTAGAATGCAGATTTAGGGATTCGATGGTGAGTTCTCAAAACACCGCCTCTTCGTCGTTCGCGCATGATGTTTCGTTTCGCTCCGTTTGTTGCTGCTGTTGCGCATGGCCAAGATGCCTTGGACCAGGAGTGCGGTCGACGTAGGGGTCCGACACTGTGGAAGCGAGCGCCAGTAGCGACGGGCATTGGTGGAACATCTAGGAAGGCCGAAGTGTTGCATTGGCACTTACTATCAATCCCACACAAGCTCAAACAAGCTCAAACAACACAACGGGAGGTTGGAAAATGTGACGCCTTTCATTGGCCCGTGGTTTCGCGAGCATGCAGAGGTCTGCCCCGTAATTTCTCGGCGTTACTTGCGGCTCAAGCGCGCATCATGACAGCGGAGCGTCCGGGCGCCTATCTCGAGGTCTGGCCAAGCCATTGACATCGCGTCACCTGACATGAGCTCAATGCAGGATCCGTTGTGCGTGAGCGGAACATTCGGATAGGTCGATAAGTAATTAGGGTTCTTGTCTGTAAATTAAAGTCTACATCATTGAAGGCCAGCGACACGAGCGGATCAACAGACACGCCTGAACGCGCCCAGTATTTGTACATTCGCGTAGCAAAGCGCCGGCAGAGCCGCTGCCTGCGAGACAGCAGTGACAAGCAAGCACATGAAGCTCTCGACACCTTTCGCGCAATCCGAGTTTGCAATTCTCGCAGAACATGAGCAAGATGCAAGATTTGGAGAAGCGCCTGCTGCTTCGTGTCTTGCCAGCCGGCCTTTGTCAGCCTCGCCCCACTTTTACACACGACACAGGAGTTTCGCCCTCCGGCTACATCCCACTCCGAGCCGTCAGAGGGCCGACTCACACTCTCAGATCCTCTCACCCCGGCGCTGAATTTCTCCAAGCGTCCATCTTACGCCGGTGGGCCCAGGAGATGGTTGACCGCAGTCTCACCCAGCGCAAATTCATCGCAGCTGACATCGATCGAGGAGCCCCTACAAGTTGACGAAATCTTTCATGCTGCAACTGCGTTCACATTTGAGCAACTGGTAGCGCTGTCTTCGTCAAACGACTGCGCCTGCGGCATTGTTCCACTGCCACCGATGCCTGGTGACACGATCCGACCAGGTACACCGTACTGGACTGGTAAAGGACCGCGAAAACAGCCGTACGAACCGCAAGCTTGGTAGATGTTTATTTGGTGAGCTGTTCTCGTCACTGTCCGCTGTGTGGGGTGTTCAGCCCAAGAAAGAACCTAGCACTCTCAGTAGAAGACCATTCTCCATTCGTGGAACATCTGGAGCCCGCGACCATTCATCTCGCTTGGTTAACTCCATGGCAAGACCGTTCGACATTTGCAGTCGCGAATACTCGAAGAGTGCTTGGATATACAAGTATTCATAGTTATCGATCATCCAGCGAAACGTTGAAGCGTAATGACAGAATTTGGGATCATGATGGATGCAGAATTGAGCACGGAAGCTCATTAGACTTTGCTCTGATTTCGCTCTACATGGAGCTGCTGATCCCCACCGCGATCCACGACGAGTCTGGTGAGATCAGTATAATCGGAGCTCCCACGTTCGATGTTGAGGAACATGCCCTGGCTGCTCAATCTCCCCGGACAGGATTCAGGCTATGCTTGCTGTCATGGAGCCTCGTATGAAAATTCGCCGAGATTATACAAAGAGTGCCGGGGATCTCTTATCAATCCTCGTCGATCAGTACTAGGCAAAACGATTCGACGTGCTGCCATGTAATGAGTGGATGCCGATTGCGCGATATCCTCCAGCGTTGCCAATGGGAAGACTAAATTAATTAACACTAAAATTTACCGTAGTACTACTATGCTTTGGTTCAATCTATAGCTACTTCCTGTACGGCTACGGCTCAATATAATTACCGCTGGTTACTATTGCCTACTGCAGTACAATATAGCCGTAGATCTCAGTTCTACTTCCAGTTGGCAACGCTGATATTGTCCTCGAATTTATGGACCGACCACCTCGTAACGAGTACTGCTCCCTGTTCATCAAATTAAATCTAGATTAAGTCCACTAGAGGCGTTATCAGAGAGAAATGTGGGACCCGTTTAAGATGGAGATCGCAGGGAGCATTGCAGAATTATTTAAGCTGGCGGAGCCCATACCTGCAACAGAGTATCACTTTGTGAATACTCAGATGCACAGGGCCAGCCAGGTGCAATCTTCTTCAGGTCACGTCTCTGTCATGTCGACTTTCACACTCTATCGCTAAGATGCGACCGCACTTCAAAGAAAACTGCATTGCTTCCCGGGTTGAGTGTAAATCAGCTTCTCGCAATTTAGAAGCTGGTGTCAATAGAGCGAACACTGACGCGTGCACATAACATACAAAGACATGAAGCTTCGACGTGATAGCGAAACGCAGCAGAAGGCTGATGGGTTTACGCCGTTTCGGACTATCTAATCGCAGGTCAAGGTACCGTCATACATAGGCCAACACACATAACGACGAAACCCATGATTGCTGAGAGCCTGGCATGGCTGTCGGCCTCCATTCTCAATGCACATGAGAGCTAAGCCACTGCCTTGTGTTACTTGCCATGATCAATCTGGTTATCGTGTCGAATACTCATTCGCGCGTCTAATTGTGCATGACCTGTTCGATGGCTGTGGTGTAGCTGTGTGGGTGTCGGGCGCTGCTCCAATGTATGTTGGACCCCGGCTTCATTATAGGCAGCAATCGTTCAGCCTGGTCAAAACCTAGATGCTTCCAACAACACCGCCAATCGCACAGTCTTGTTGTATTGAAAGCCTTCTACGTAGACGTTCGCGGTCGCTCCCTTACCAGCTCGGTTTTACACTGCAACATAGCGGCGCAGTTAGAGCAGTCAACCAAGTCGCCTTACAACGCACAGCTCTACGTCTCCGTGCCTTTGCCACTTGGGTCCAGCGACAGCATTCGACTTTTGCGTATTCTCGATGCCGACTTGGAGAATGATAACTAAACGATATCGTGCGAGCTGCACGTTCGCTCAGTGAACGATCCTTACGTCGCTCTTTGATACATGTAGTGTACAGCCGAGGCGTCGGAACCGATCATGTTAAACGGTCAGCCATTCTAAGTACGAAGGAATTCGTGGAACTTCCTTCATCAACGGCAACGAGACCTCCGACAAGATGAGAAGGACCAGCGAGCCGATAAAAACCCGGATATCAACAGGCTGATTGAAGCCAAAGAGTTTGTGGACTCGGGCAAGACAAAGAGCGAGTTCTCCGCAGATCGACAGGGCCACCGCGAGGCCCAGCACCAGGACAGCGCGAATGAAGATGAACTAGATACTTCGAGCTCTGAGGAAGAAGACACAAGAAGCTGGCACACGTGGAAGCAGAGGTTGCGATTTGCTTGATATTGCTCCTGCCATGCGGTGTTACCCAGGCTACTGTCGGTCCTTAGCAAGAGCCTCAATAAGACTGCAAACAAGACGTGTAGCGCTATCTAGGCCACTGTCAGCTCTCAGCGAAAGCCTCAATGAGACTGCCCGACAACACGAGCTGCTCTGAAGACACTTGTCCAAGACGTCTGCCTGCTTCAAAGACGCTGTTCAAAGACATCTTTCGGTTTGGACATCACCATCTCCCGCCCCAAAGTCACAGCACATCGACAAAGACAAAGAACGGAGAAATCCACGATGGTTCATTATATACATCTCATACCCATGATACAAACACAAACACCATTCATATCGCCAATGCCTCAGATGTGCAAAGGAAGGTATCTATACTAACATCCAACGCTTCACCCAACGCCAAAACCCCAACACGGCTTACATTTCATGACTTCGTGACGCCTTCGAAAACGCTGCAGCAATGCCACCCACCCCCGAATCGACCGTCTACAACACCACCGCGCGCTATACATGTAACGCTTTTACCGCCCCACAGAGCTCCCGCCCCAATTACTCGGGCTGATGCTCGACAGCTTGCTCGAGATGCTGCTCTTGCTGAACCACGCGCTCGACACAACAGAACCCCCGTAGCTCCCGCCGAAGCCAAACTTCCACCACTTGCCCTTGCGCTTACTCTTGATGCCGCCGCCGAGCCCCGTCGTGCCGCCCTTTTTGTCCTCGATCTTGTCCTCCCACTTGAGCTTCGTCTCCATGGCGCGGTGGATCCACTCGATGACAAGGAAACTGGTGCTGCCGACGGCGCGGAACAAGGCGAGCGCCGCAACACTCCAGAGGATGAAGGTAAGGTAGACGTTGTTGGTGACCTTGCGGTTGCCGTAGGCCTCGCTGACGGCCATGGCGAGCACGGCGTTGGAAATCAGCCAGATGACGACCATGTAGGTGCGCACGGCGCGGTAGTAGTCTTCCTGCTGCTGGCTCTCGCTCATGGGTTTCTCAGGGACTTCGACGCGGTCGCGCAGGTTGCGCAGCGCTTCGTCGTAGCCAGAGTCGATATCGAGCTGCTCTGAGGGCATTTCGAGTTCGACTACGTTGCCGGCTTTGGCTTTGGCGTCGCCCAGGTCCGTCTTTGCTACGTTGTCGCCCTTGGTGCCCCATGTGATGTCGTGCGTGTTGCAGAAGGCGTAGACTTGCAGCGTTGCAATGTAGGACGGGAGGAGGGCGAAATATTGCGCGGACGAGGTGAACATGTGCCACGGGTCGAGGTACATGAAGGACATGAGGAAGTACAGGCCGATGGTCGTTGCGGTGGAGACGATGAGGTTGGTGAAGGTGTTGTTGCCAATGGTCTTGGGGGCGTCGCTGTGCTTGAGTTGGTATACGACAATGTAGATCGAGGCAAAGGTCGTGTAGGCCATGATGACACCGTAGCCGATCATGCTCCAGAGGAACATCTTCTTGGCACCCTGGGGACGGTTGCCCATTGACAAGATGAATTGCATGCAGATGAGCAGCGTGCAGGTGTAGCGCAGGATGTAGAAAATGACTTTGCCGATGTTGTGGCCGAAGGGATCCATCTCTGGGTCAGCGAGCGAACCGGCGACGAAGTAAAAGGTGAGGTAGAAGTTGGCGAGCGAAAAGAATGTGAACATGAGTTGCACAAACTGGTAGACGAATTCGATGTGGAGGAGGGCTTTGCGCCAGAGAGTGTGATCAGTCGACCAGACCTGCTTGAAGTGGAGCAGTGAGTAGACGGCGGCGAAGAAAGCACCATTGAGCCAACGTCGGCGTTGCGAGATGAACTCGGGGACGGTGTCTACACAAATTAGTCATGACTCGGGATCTGGAAATTGCAAACTTACCAGGCACATCAGTCTCACCAGTGGCAGCCTTGACATACTTCAAGACCCACTGTTCGCTACGTTTTGCAACCAACTCCCAGCACAAGATACGATCCTCAGCGAGATACATGTTCGCTGTGAACACATCCGCATCTTGACCGTGCAGTGTTTCTCCCTTGAAGTACTGGCTCAACGGTCCATGACCAGTGTGGTCGTTCTGCAGCGCGTGGTATCGATACGCCGACAGCGCACCAGGCAACACTGTGATGTAGCCGAAGACTGACTCTAGCGGCTTGTCGAGGATATTGGACATCTTGTACTCAAAGTTTTGCGATGCAACCAGGGGGTTGAGCAGACCAAGCCAGGCCTTGCCCTTGCCAGCCTTGATCTCGCCAGCAGCTCCAGCCACGGAGGAGTCGGTATCGAACGCTTTCCAGAGATGGTACAGGGCTTTGGGCCCAGGCTTCGTTCCAACATCAAGCAAGATGCAGATGTTTGGGTTCAGCGCGCGGCCAAAAGCATTGAAGAACCAACGATGCGAGTTCAGCTTCTTCGAATTGGCTTCCTTCAAGCAGAAGATCATCTGACACGGCACAATGCCCTTCTCAGCACCCTTGAATTTCAGATCCGAGTCGAGCGAGACTTGTGTTGTGTATTCGTAGACGTGGGCCGTGACTTCGCGCTGGTTGACGTGGTTCTTCGCGATTCCCTCCTGGAAGCATCCCATGGCGGCAATGGCGTCTAGCGTACGGGGATGCACTTTGCTTCGTCCGTCAGAGATGATGCACACGACAATCTTCTGCCACCCGTCTTTCCCCCATGTTCGCGACTTCATCCGCGAGCAAAAGTGGCTGATGTTCTGCATGACGCCGTGCATGGTGCGGGTGAAGTCGATCTCGTTCTCGTTGTACATGGTGATGCAGATGAAGAGCTCCGTCTCTCGCGGATTCCCAATGTTCTGGCGCAGCTTGTACCCTCGGTCCACGAAGTCGTCTGGGTCGCAGGTGACGGCCGTGTATCGCATGTGGGTGAACTCGATGTCGTCTCGCCGCGGCAGGAAACTGTACAGGATGGTGGGGATCTTGCACTCCAGGATCAGCTCGCCGTTGATCAGGCGGACTTCCTTCTTGGTCATGACGGCATCGCGCGCTCCTCGTCGCGGCATGGCACCGGTTGGAGCCGGCCCATAGTGCTCGTCCTTCTCTTCCATGTTGGTGTAGCCGTCGGTGAACGTGTCGTCGGACATGTAGGATCCTCGCGAGTCGAAGTCGGGGCGGCGGTCGTACGTTTTGCTGTCCTCGTCAAAGGGGTCCTCGTCGATGGGTATCGACGTCATGTCGCCCATGTCTGGCCCAAACGCAGAGTCGTGCGCCACGGGTCGCGCACCGCCGGCGAACAGTGGCTGGGGAGGCAGAGGCCGCCTGGGACTGCCTGGGCGCGTTGGACTCCCTGGACGCGGGCTGCCGTCGAGCGTCTCGGGCTCGTACTGTGTCGATGCAGGCGGCCGCGCGTAGTCGAATGAGGTGCGGATGGGCGAGTATGGGCGGTCGGGCGACAGTGGCCTGCGATATGGCTGGTACGGCGGCGACGAGCCGTCTGACGAGGGCGGCGGCATGTTCGGGGCCGTGTCCAGCACTGACTGGGTGCGTGACAGGCCGGACACGGTCGGCTGGTGGTATGCACGCGAGGAGGGCTCGGTTGGTCTGCGGAGGGGTTGCATTGGTAAGCCATGGTCGTGCATAACAAGCTTCGGCCTGGATGTCGCCGTCGAGTCGCTGAGGCGCGTCTTGAGCGTTTTGCGCCGCGGCACCGGCGTGACGGTGGGCTGAGCCTGCGCCGACGTCGAGCTCAGCGCATCGCCGGCCTCGCGCAGGAAGTCGACAATGTCTGCCTCGGCCGCCTTTGTCTTGCCCGCTTCTGACGGCGTCATCTTCTCGCCCAGCGCGCCTGCTGTCGACGTGAAGTCTGAAGAGTCGTCGAACGAGCGTCTTCTGTACAGAACGGAATGAGACGTCAATCTCGCGTGGAAAGGCGCGGAATGCACAGGACGGGGGAACCGGGGCGGAAGTGAAAGTAAAAGTGAACGTGAAAGCGAGACTACGGGACGCAATACTCACTGGTACACATCCTCTGCGTTTGTCAACAAGCGCATTGTTGCGCTCCCTTGCGTCGACGGTAAGAGCTCATCCTCGTCGTATGCAGGCGGCCGTTGATAGCGTCCGCCATCTGGTGTACGGGGCCGGTCCATCCTTGCGACGCGCGCCGCTGGGTGCGCGTGAGTAGCTGCAGAAAGGCAATAAACTTAATAGTGCCCTGCCGTGGTTTGAGTAACGATGGACTGCGTCGAAATCGGGTATGAATGATCTCGAAATGGGTGGGACTGCGCTCCTAGAGCGGCGAGGGCTGGCGGACGTAGCGGATCGTTCGCGGGGTGGCTGGGGGGTGTTTAGATTTCGGGCGTTGCCGCGCAACCACGCGCTGACCCACAAGGCGTGGCTTAGACGCGCGACAACTCATACCTAATCTGGCGCAACACAGCAGATCCACTAGTCGCCGTACAACCGCTGTGTGTCCACGTCTGAAACTCCAGGCACCGCCTGCGATTGGGCTCCGCGATGCCGGGCTGCAGGAACCGAGTACAAGCGCTTTGAAGGGTTCGTTTGAAAACAGAGCGTTTCGATGTTTCCACGCGCTTGCATTCGTCTAGGATACCGGTTGCATTCGTCTAGGATACCGGTTGCATTCGTCCAGGATACCGCTTACATTCGTCCAGGATACCGCTTGCATTCGTCTAGGATACCGCTTGCATTCGTCTAGGATACCGCTTGCATTCGTCTAGGATACCGGTACAAGCACGCCCCTGAAATACGACTCCACGCCAACGAAGCCCTCCTCGTCGAGCGAGTCCACGTGCCCGACATACTGATCTGGTCGTGTCACCACCACGCACCCGTTCTCCTTGTCAACCCCGTAGTTCTTGTATGCATCGCCAAAGCCCTCGTGGTAGCTGACATCATCGACAAATACGGAATCATAGTCCCAGCCCATTTTGCTGTCAAACGGATGCAAAACGTCTGGAAAATCACGCAGCAGCTCCACCTCGGTGCGCTTCGCGGCGTGACACGTCAAGAGCGCAACGCTCTTGTGGATGTGCGGGGCGAGGAAACCAGATGAGGTCAAGTGCTGGCAGAATACCTTCAAACGCGCCTGCTGCTGTGGACTCACCACGTTGCCCGCAAAGACGACGATGCGGAACCGCCCGTCACTTCTCAACTTCTCCTGGAATTCCCATGGCCGTGCATCTGATTGATTGAGCACCTTGTAGCTTGGGAACCGCATGCCGAGCTTGATGTTGGTCGCAAGCTCCTGCCTGCCTACGACTTTCTGGTGGTGCGTAGACGATACATCTGTGCCGTCTCCCTGGTCTGCAGAGCTTCCTGGCTTCGCCACTAGCATGCTCGTCCCGTAGTCGACAGAGAGGCCTGATGCAAACATGTTGCCGTTGAGGAACGCCTGCTTGAAGTCTTCCATGCTTACGCCCTCCTCATCCATGACGTCTTTCGCTGGACGTCCAGAGAACAGCCGCGAGAACTTGTGGTCGAAGTCAATGAGGTCCTGTGCAATTCTGCGCCGCTCAGACTGGTACGTCTTCAGGATCGAGGGCTGGGCAATGCCTTTGACCACCAGTCCAAGCTTCCACCCGAGGTTGAATGAGTCTTGCATGCTCACGTTCATGCCTTGGCCTGCTCACCGTTAGTCAACTGACACTGATAGGGCAGGTCAAAACCTACCGGCTTTCGGTGAGTGTGTGTGCACCGCGTCACCAGTCAAAAAGACGCGGTTCTTGTGATCGAAATTCGTCCCAACTCTCTGACCAATCTGGTACGCAGTGAACCAGTCGCAATATTCATACGTCAACGAGTACGGCGCGATGATCTTCTGAGCAGCCTTGATGATCGTCTCCGGGGTGATCTTGGAGCGATCAGCGCGACCTGATGCATCTGGCTTGATCTCTGTAAGCTGGATGTACAACCTGACCAGCTTCTCCTCGCGAGGGATGACCATAAGCGACCCCGAAGAAGCGCTGTGGACGGCGCAGCGGTTGCGGATATCGGGGAAGTCAGTAATCGGGACGATGTCCAGTACGCCCCAGATAAAGTCGGTAGGTTCGCCCTCGAGCTGGAACCCCAGCTGTCGTCTTGTCCAGCTGTGCGCGCCATCGCATCCGACCATGTACTTGGCCCTCACAGTCTCTGTTCCGCCCTTGTTCTCTCTTCCCTTGTTGATTAGGTCATCCGTATCGTCGTCCACCAGGTTGCTTCTGAACAGCCCATCGTTCACAGTCGGTCCATTCGCCTGAGCTGGCGCAGCTTCCTCATCTGTCAGATGTCTGAGTTGCACCTTGATGGGGTAGTTGTCCGCCGAATAGTCATCACTGCGTTCCTCATCGATCTCCAATGACTCTGGAAGCACGGCTCTCTCGACTCGTAGCCTGTCCTTGGAGTGCTTCTTGATATGATCGAGGAAGAAACGCTCAATACGGCCCTGATGCAGCACAATCTGGGTAAACCTGCTCAGTCCAGCTGGCACATCAGGAACACGGTCACTTCGCCTAAGCACACCGTCTTCGCCAGGATTCCACATGCACATCTCAATCATGTGGTTTGCTTCCTTCCAAGCTCGGTCCGCAAAGCCAAAGCTGTCGAAGATCTCTAGGCTGCGAAGTTGCAGCCCGTCGGCTTGGCCGGCGTAGATCTTGGTGCTGCGCTTGTCGACGATGCGGGCGTTGATGCCCATACGCGCCATCCACGCTGCCATCATCATCCTGAGGTCTTGTTAGCCGTGAGCTCCTGAGGGTAGTACTGTCCGGATCGCTCACCCAGCTGGCCCGGCGCCAATGATGAGCCTGCACCATGTCAGCAAGAGTTTCCCGTCAGTTGCGCTCGAGCATACACATCGCAGTTCGATTCCAGAGCCTCGGTGACTGCCATGCTTGCTGTTCAGTCCTCGTTGCAACAACGTGTGTCAAGATCCAAAGATCCAGCCTGCAGCAACTATCAAGCAGCACGACAGAGCAAATACAACAGTCGATGTGTCGACGTCTACTTCAAGAGCAGCCACCCAGGTCGAGCCCGTGATATACATTTGGCACGCCATAAGCTTCTCCGCCGTACTAGCAGGCGCGGCAGCACATCTCGGAGCTGCGACAGCCCACTTTGAGCGGGACACCCGCGTGCTGTTTGACCTGTTGCCCCACATCGCGCCAAGCCCGAATAAGGCTTCATGACGCTTTTGTCGGGTTCCGGGATTTGTGATTGGTGCGTGAAGGAGGCCGTACGGGCGAGGCGGACGTTTGTCAGGAGTTTGTCAAGATGGGAAAGCAGTGCAGGGATGTGGACGAATCCAGGCGCGAGGTGCCCCGCTGAGTTTTGGAGCTTCACTAAGACCGCAGCCTCACCCTTTTCTTTGCTCTTGGCGCAACTACGCTTCATATTGTCGCATGGTACAGCAATTTGTTAGTCTTCGAAAGGAAGTCATCGAGTCTACCGCATAAATCCAGTAGTCAGAAAATAACAAGAGGGGGGACTTTGTGGTGACGCGGGTATACATCTATCCGAATCAATGCCGGGGAGGCTGCCGATCCACTTATCACATGAACATCAGAACGTCAACTCATTCATCGGAAATCTGTCAATTGCCTCCTTGACTCTGCCTATAAAGTACTTACATCATTGTATTGGAACCACCATGAACCATGTCTTCTCACCTGAACAACGCCATTACCTCGCCGATGCCGCCCTTGATGCCGCCCTTGATGCCGCCCCTAATGCCGCCCCTAATGCCGCCGATCAGCCGGTTGCCACAGAGCGATTGCCAGGGAGGCCTAAGAAGAGCCGACAACAGATGATTGTACCTAAGGGCATGTACAAACCATCTCTAATAGCAAAGAGGAGAATCTAGAGCTGAGCCAGCAGCGGAAGCTGCAAATTATTGTGTACATTCTTAACACGAAGGCGTATGACGCGGAGTACGCCAATGGTGGGAGGAAGCAGAGGTGCTTAGAAGGGCTAGAGTAGAAAGGCTTTCACCGGCCTCTAACTCTTAGCTACCTGACCCAGTACTTCAAAGTTTTCAGCTCCACGCTGTCGGGAATATGGGCGGCTCGACATCAGATGGTACATCAACATCTACGCGATGACGCATTCGCTCCATCAGAGAACCCTACGTCATGTTCTGTGTTGACAAATTGCAACAATAATGACAAGACAAAAGAGATCGCAAGCCATTCCTGTGCGAGGTCTCATAAAAATATCCAACATAAT
This sequence comes from Didymella exigua CBS 183.55, assembly GCF_010094145.1. Classification (NCBI taxonomy): domain Eukaryota; kingdom Fungi; phylum Ascomycota; class Dothideomycetes; order Pleosporales; family Didymellaceae; genus Didymella; species Didymella exigua. Next base: position 102,940 of record NW_022984829.1, read on the forward strand.
ACAACTACAACCACCACGATGTCTTCGTCAAACTACAACTTCAAACTGGCGCTCGTCACCGGCGGTGGAGGTGGCATCGGCAAAGCCCTCTCACAGCAACTGATCAAAGATGGCAAGAAAGTCATCATCGCAGGCCGCACAGAATCCAAGTTAAAAGAGTCCGCAAGGGAAATCGGTGCAACGGCATACTACGTACTCGACACCGGCCATGTCTCCTCGATACCCGACTTTGTTGAGAAGATCACAAAAGAATACCCAGACCTCGACTGCCTAGTCAACAACGCCGGCGTCCAGCGCCCGCTCGACCTCAATAAGATGGACGCAACTGAGTTCCTGCAAAAAGCGGATCAGGAAGTCGACATCAACATCCGCGGGCCCATGCATCTGGCGCTTACTCTCCTGCCTCACCTGAAATCAAAGCCCAATGCATTGATCGTCAATATCTCCTCGGTGCTGGGATTCGTTCCCTTCTCCATCATCAACCCCGTGTACAATGGAACGAAGGCATGGATGCACTTCTGGAGCATGGCGCTCAGAAAACAGCTGAAGAACTCCGGCGTCCGCGTTGTCGAAATCGCGCCGCCGACTGTGGCTACGGATCTGCATAGGGAGAGGGAGGACCCTGATGACAACAAGAAGGAGAATAATAAGGCTGCTTTGAGCGTGGAGGAGTTCATTGAGGAGACTGTGGGCAAGTGGAAGAGTGGCGAGGAGATGATTGCTGCGGGGATGGCGAACGGTATTGTTAACAGCTGGGAAGAGAGTATGGGCAAAGTGTTTGCGGAGAAGACCGGGTAGTCTCCAGAACTAGTCAAAGTGCTTGTGTACCTTCTGGAGTGTAAGTACAAGTAGCGTTTCGATCTGGATATTGCAGACGCAGTCCGCGCAATTTTTCGAAGATGTAAATCTGTCGCAGTAAGTGTGCAGTGCGCATAGAATTGAAGGATTGTACTGGAGTTGTATTGTATGACGCTACGAATAGTATATGTAGGCAGGTGGCTGTAAACAGCGCTAGTGCAAGAATAGAACAGCCTCTCATCACAAGGTGAGGTGCGACAGAGCGTTAGTGCAGGAGAGACACCAAACCGCGACAAAATCCCTCTCAACGTGCATAAGAGGGTACCGGTCCATCCATAAGATTGACAAGCACCACATGACAGCTTAGTCAATTACTTCATAAGTCACAGTCATTACCATGAGAGTCCGATCTATGCCCCGGAAATTCGTGCCCCACGTGCAAACGCATGAGCACGCGCGACCGCGTTACGTGCACGGACTTTGATGTTGGTGTTGTTTACATCCATCCCACTTCCCCGGCGCAAGACCGACCAGCCACTATCGCAGCTGCCACAGCTTTCAGGCGCAACGCCCCAGACCACGGTAACAATGGCGCCTCGCAATGCGCTCGCAAACATCTCCTTCACAGTCGATTCGGCATCGGAAGACGACATGACGCACGACGAGCTCAACGCAATGCCGACGCCAGACTCCAACACCGAAAACAAAGCACCCGCTCGCAAAGCGCGTGGGAAGGCTGCCCAATCGACTAAGGCGGTCTCTGCGATCAAGGCGACTGCTAAGGGCAGGCCTGCGACGCGTGTGACCGAGTCCAAGAAGAATACTGCTGCCGCAAAGAAAGCACCCGCAAAAGCTGATCGGAAGGCGCTGGCAGAGCGCAGGAACGGCAAAGATAGCGACGCCGAAGAGGACGACGAGCTGGACGCCGAAGAGGCTACAGGGGTTACAGAGCCTGTGAAGCCAACTAAGAGAGGCCAACCAGCCAAGGCGAAGAAGGCGCAAGAGGAGGAGGAGGAGCCAGCGGAAGAACGGACAGCGCCAGCAAAGCGAGGGCGCAAAGCAGCCGCCAAAGAACCCGTGGTGAAGAATGAGACGAAGGTGAAAACAGCAGCAAAGTCACGATCAACCAAGCGCGGCGCAGAGTCGGAGGTAGAGCCAGAAACTTTCACAATCCCTGAGACACAGGCTGAGCCAGAGGAGGACGCAATGGACATTGAGGACTCGCTTGACGTTGACGAGATACCCGAGAGCATGCCGCCTCCCCCACGGCCTTCAGCGCGACCGTCGGCGCGACGCACCGCAACATGCAGGACACGGCAGCCGTCGGTAACCGGGCGGCGAGCTGGAAGCGTGTCAGACACAGAGCACGACCCTACTATGCGGCGGAAGGTCGGAGATCTGGCCAAGAAGCTAGAGGCCATGACGGCCAAGTACGAGACGCTGAAGGACGTCGCAAGCTCAGGCAAGGAGTCCAGCTTCGAGCAACTGAAGAAGAAGACAGACCAAGTCGCAAAAGGTACGTCTTACAATTTCCTTTTCGCACGCCTCAGCTAATAAGACGCGCAGACCAGGACGCAGTCATCAAAGCCCTCAAGCAACAAGTCGCCGCCCTCCAATCACGCACCTCCGAACTCACGTCCCTCCACAAATCCACGGCCGCGCTCACAAAAATAAATACCACTCTGACTGCCGAGAACAAGAAGCTCGCCGACTGCTTGAACATTGCGCAGAAGGAGAACACCACACTCAACACCAAGCTCGCAGCTGCGCGCTCGTCAGGCCAGCCCGAAGCCAGGGTCCCCGGCAGCGCAGTGAAATCACGAACAACGGGTGTTGTGTTGCCGGGTAGCGCCGAGGCAGCCAAGGATGCAATGCTGCAGAAGCAGAAGGTGGAGATGTACTGCGACCTGACGAATCTGGTCATTGTCGGTGTGAAGAAGAACGAGGACGACGAAGACGTGTATGATTGTCTGCAGACTGGGCGGAACGGAAGTAAGTCATCACATCACCCTTGCGCTCTGTTATTTGGAGATACTGCTATTGCGATCTGTTGGTTGGAGACACTGCTAATGTTGTCCAGCACTGCACTTCCACCTCACCATCTCCGAGGGCGGCGAGAGCTACGCCGACACAGAGTTCATCTACCAGCCGCTGCTGGACGAGCAGCGGGACAAGGATCTGCTAGATCTGCTGCCGGATTACCTTACCGAGGAGATCAGCTTCCCGCGCGCACATGCTGCCAAGTTCTTCTCCAAGGTTGTCGATTCGATGAGCAAGCGCATTATTCTGGAGGATGAGGAGTAGGCGTTGTTTGCGCTTGAGCAAGTCGTTTGAGCGTGTCGTTTGCTATTTGGCTAGGCGCTTTGGCGTGCTCGGCTAGCATGGGCTGGGATTTCGGTGTTAGTCGGCTGTGTGATACCTGGTGTACTGGCTTGTTCCGTTCACTTTGAGCATTATGTTTGTTTGACCTTCACCTGCGCGCACCGAGTTTACATGAATTGAATAGCACCCATTAGTATGGGTCCTCCGTGGGAACGGTGTGCATCCTTTCGATGCTCATTCTCCATTGCAATGCTCCTTGTTGGTACAATTGGCGTATCTACAATTCATACTTCCTCCTCATCCCTCATCGACCATGGTATACATCTAGTTCTTTCCGGCGACCTTCTCCTCGGCCTTCTGGACGAACTTCCTGTGCCTTGTCAGTGCTATTCTCGAGTACCAATCGACCTGGCATTCGCTTGGCGGAGGATAGCATCTGGCGATGCGCTGCAATCGCGTGCTGGGGCGGCTTACTTGACGAAGCTCTCCTCGTCCTTGCTCTTGGCGTTGATCGGCGGCTGGGTCTTGTCGACCTTCTCGCCGCCGGAGAGGGAGAAGGCGGCGATGGAGAAGGTGGTTGCGAGGGTGGCGATCGCGAGCTGCCGGGTCGTTAGCTACGGCACATTGCAGCCGGTCCCTCCACGACAGCCAGCCCAGGCCCGTGCAATTGCATCGTCGGGTGCAAAGCCCAAGCTCAGAACACTTTGCGCAAGACGTTCTGCATTGCATTGCAGCTGTTGCGGGCCCAGAAACGGCATTGTGGAGGTGGAGCGAACTTTTCGCGGAGGTGCTCGGGGGTCACGTACGACGTGCGATCCAACCTGACGGCCGGCGATAGTGTACATGGCAACCATTTTGGCGGTGGGGGTGTTCGATTCGGAGTTGAGCGAAGGGTGATGGGGGCGCAATGGATGGACGTCGTGGAGCTGTTGATGGCGGAGAGGTGTGAACGGTTGCAGGTTGAGGCTTGGCAATGTGGCGCCCGTTGTGGCTGGTGGCTGGTGGCTGGTGGTAGCTGCGAGGAACGAGGAACGAGGAACGGACGGATGACGTCGGAGCTACCGCGTAGGCTGCTATCGTTGCACGCGAATAAGTTACTTGATGCTCCGGTCCTCCGTTGCGCGTGTCTATCCCTTTCTGTAGATTTGAGAAGTGTCAGAGTACTGCGTTGAGACAGCTCCAGCAGCAATGGCAAAGGACGATAAGCCTGTGATCGAGGAGGTCGACGGCGTGGAGCGCATCCGCAAGGAAGCTCGGCCAGACTTCTCAGTTCCTCCGCCGCGCAAACAGCTCCCCAAGGATGTTCAGGCCGTGCTGGACGATGACGAGAAGATGTGGGAGACCATCTCGGACGGACGGTACAGCAACATCTAGGACGCAGTGCTTAGAACTGTCACTGACACAACGCAGAGCTGATGATACCACCGACACATCCATCCGTTATGCCGCCTACGCCACCCGCATCCGTACCATCATGCTCTCGGCCCAGCGCTACGTGGCCTACACATCAGACATCGGCGAGTCGTTTAGACCAATCGCCCATCCCTACCTCGTCAAAGGCGCATACGCCGTGTCATGGCTCTACCTGACCGGCGATGTCGCAAATGAGGGCTACAAGGCGTATATCCGCAACCAAAAGGTTCTCCACCCCGAGAACTACCTCGACAGCCCCACAGACATCAACAAAGACGATAAGGAGAACAAAGACATGGCAGCGACCGGGCGTGCAACAGGCGTAGTGAACCAGGTGCAGCAGCTTGCGCAGAAAGCCACAAGTACCGAAGGTATCAAGCTGGGCGGACAGGGAAGTATTTTGACTGGTGGACAAGTTGTTGCGGGGAAAATACCGGCCATTGAGGACTACAGGGCTGTCATGGCGCAAAGGGCTATCTTCCAGGCTGTGGCATCCATGGGTCTGCCCGCCTTCACGATACACAGCATTGTCAGGTATTCTGGCCGCGCGCTCAAGGACGCCAAAAACAAGACGCTTCGAACATGGGGTCCCATCGGCGTGAGTACCCCTTCAAACCATGCCTACAGTCTGCTAACGATCTGCAGCTTGGTCTCGCAGCCGTCCCGTTCCTGCCATACATGTTCGATGAGCCAGTCGAGCACGCCACCGAGTGGCTGTTTTACAATGGTTTCAAGCTGGTTGGTGGAGAGAAGGCGGTCGAGGGCCGACCCGTCACTGGCGCCAAGGAGTTGAGGAAGGAAGAGAGCCAGGCCAACAAGCTGAAAGAGCTATGAGCATAACATACATGCACATGTACGCTTTTCAGACCTTGTGAGGCTCATCAATCTGACCCTCTCAGGCTACACTTAGTTCAATACATATCCACTTCGAATATCGATACGACCGAAAACAGTCTATTTCATTTGCTGACGTCGGTGGCAGCTCGGATCGCCACATGCACAGAAGGCCGTGGGGCGTTGAGTGCAATTTGTCTAGATCATCGTCCGTGTTCAGTTTTTTGCGCATTGTTGCAGCTCGTGACTCAGATGCGACGTAGTTCATTGATGGCCGCAACGTGGGCTGTCAGCGGTCAACAGTGACAGCTGCTTCCGCGAGTCGCCAGTACCATTGTGACCACCTCACTACCTCGCACCCACAATGAATGACGAGCTTTATACCACCATGCTCTACTTGTACTAAAGAGCCCGGAACTTTTCCACAGCAAGATCTCCACAGCCCACAGCAAGATCTCCACAGCCCACAGCAAGAAACATTCAACTACGATCACGACACAGAAACGATATGTGCTACTCTCAGTTCGTCAGCTCCAACGTGTGCGCCATGAAGCACGATCCCGCGATCGGCATGTGGCGCTACCGCACCAAGTCTGAGGGCTTCTTCGACCACGGCTGCTGGCAGAAGCGCACCACAGACTGTGCTCGCGCGCAGAGCCGCCGCGCACACTGTAGCGATGACCGTATGACGTATCCTGACTACCGCGACGTCATTGCCTCTGCCGTCGCTGCCGACGACCACTTCTTCATGTTGGATCCTACGCCGCATTGGAGGCGGGACGCTGACGACCAGCGCGTTCCGGATGAGCGCTGTGAGCGCTGCCGCCACCGGTGTAACCGCCGTAGCGGTCGCTAAGGGGAAGAACGATGGTGCAGAGCAGCGAGTGAGGCAATGCCTTTGGGTTACCATCTCCAGATCCATGCGGTGTAAGTCGTGTGAACCGAAGTAAGAATTCATGAACAACGACTGAGGCGTTTGGCTATTTGATCCGAAAGTTCGATGTTCTGGCGAAGCATGCAACGAATGGAATAGAAAAGAGTACAAGCAATGAAGAATGTATGCCGTGCAAAATATGATTGTAAATATATACAAACTTGCAAAGCTGACAATCGTGATGCTGACAAGTGTCGTAGCCAGGCAAGTAGGTACACTGTCTACGAATAAAGTGCAATAGGTTTCTGACGCGCGCGCTGGCGCCCACCTGGCCTTATAAGTGTTAGATGACCTCCTTCCTCGGACTCGATCAAGCAGCTAGGGTAGAGATGTGTTCTCATGGTAAAGACATGACTCCATCCCAAGCATCTCTCTCTATGCACAAGACGGACGATCTGATGTCAAGAAGTCGAATCAGCTCAGGCTACTCGAGAGGGCCTGAGAATTCAGCGACATGAAGGAGCATCATTCCATCTATGACTGTCAACGGCCCTATCGATGCGTGCTTCCACAACGCTTGCAGCTTGTCTAGCGCCGATGTTCGCCTATGAGTCCGCCGGAGGTGCGCGGTGGCCCGAAAATACCATGATAGCAAGGTTGATGATGGAAGATTACATTATTTACATAGCGTCAGCACGGCACTTTTCTTTTGCTCATGTATTGCAGCGTAGGGATGATGGCTATGTCGCCGCAAAAACGGCAGCAAGAACATGAATGAAAGTCGACTTCGAATCTGACTCGTCCGGTCCCCATTCGCCCGCTCAATCCGTTCAACCTCCCTTTCCTATTGCGCACTAGGTCGCCGCTTGGTTTGGTCTTGCTGCCAGCGCTCCGAAATCGGTCTCTAGATACCACAGTCTGCGACGTTATTTCCTACTCGTGTATCAAGACGCAAGTATGTCTAAGAATTTCGGTGACTTTGGCCTTATCGGGCTTGCGGTAGTTCGGCCTTCTGTATCAGCACATGGAATAAAAAGCAGAAATTCATACCTGCATCACAGGTTGTAGGGCAGAACTTCATTCTAAACATGTAAGCTGTTGATACTCTCTTGGCATATAGCACGAGCAGTACTTACAAAAGATTGCACCGCTCATGGGTTTCGCTTTAAGAACTTCTTCCGGTATTTAGTAAGTTGGACCGTTGATAAGCACGTAGGGAGGGATATGGACGCAGACTAATACACTGCTAGTGTTGCTAAGATAGATCGATTCTTGGACGCTGGTGGGGTCCATTTGCACTCGACAGTCGTGAATCTCGGGCTGATGCTGAACAACAGCCAAGAGCAAAACTGTTGTCGGTGCCTGCTCTGTTAAGGATTTTGTCTCATGATGATGCTTATGTTGGCTGGAAGGCCCTTTGATGACTTTATTGAGCGGCTCCTCAACAGGGGTAGAGTAGAGAAAGACGACATCATTATTGTTGATGGTGGCTTGTAGCCATATAGACACTACCCGCTGTACGAAATACCTGGCGGAAAAGGGTATCTGCGCTTTGGGCACTGGGGTTTTTGGAGGAGAGGAAGGTGCTTAATCTGGCCCCAGTATCATGTCTGGAGGTAATGAGAAGGTCTGGCCATATGCAAAAGTAGCGACTCCCTAGATCACTCGTGAGCTGGAGTTGATAATAACGCAGGATGTTCTCTGATTTATTTCTGCCAAGTGCGATGGCGAAGCCTGCTACTCCTGGTTATGCCTATTGCCCTAATCAAGGAGGCTGTCTTTGCTCGCTGCTTGAGCTTGCTTAAAGCCAGGCGCGATTGAGCAAGCAATCTACTGTATGGACTGAAGGCTAGTTCTACTAGTAACAAGCACGAGTTTATTAATTCCTATAAGTAAGCGCTGTACGGTTTAAAGACTATCTGTTGCGGTATCAAGTGCAAATGTAAAACATGTGTAGGCTGGCGGATGGGTAGGGTAGGGTAGGGTATAGGTATAGTCACGTGATTTATGGGTAGGAACTAGGTAGGGTACATGAGGTACCCTACCCAAACCGTTTGGGTAGGGTAGCACGTGACTGGGTATAGGTATAGGTAGGGTAGCACGTGACTAGGTATAGGTATAGGTAGGGTAGCTAGGTAGGGTCTAGGAATGGGTAGTTATTAGCAAAATCTAGGTTACTACTCTAGACTTTGTACTATTGTATACTTTAGAGCATAAGTATGTGATAATAGACTGTGATAATAAATTATAGATGCTTTTTCTTCTAAGTATTGTGTATGCGAAAGAATCTACTAGTACAACCTAGGGTTAGTTGTATACAAACTAGGTTAGTAATATACCCAAACCAAACCTATACCTAGCACGTGCTACCCTACCTATACCTATACCCAGTCACGTGCTACCCTACCCTACCTATAATCCGTGCAACCCTACCCTACCTATACCTATGGTCCGTGCGACCCTACCCTACCTATACCTACGTCCGTGCGACCTATACCCTACCTATACCCTACCCTAGGTACATGGTACCCATCCGCCAGTCTATATAGCAGGTAGGAAAACTACTACACTTAAGTAGCCTTTAGATAAAGAGCCTACTTCTACTAGGGGGGCAAAATGCCCTACATGTAGATAACGCTACTCTGTACAGGATTACTACTATATTAATTAAGATAGAGCTCCTAAGTAGGCTGGCGGATGGGTAGGGTATGCTTTTTTACGTTTTGGCTTATAGCTTCTTAACTAGCAGAGATACGCTTACATAATCTATTATTCGATAGAAGCGCCTAGTATTACGCCTTCTAATAAAAAAAGAATTAGCTAATTCCACCTAGTATTAGCTAAGTTATTAACACTACCTAGCAAAGTATACCTATTAATAGGTATGCTTGCTAGGTACCCCCCCTTTTTTAACCTTTTCTAGCCTCTAGCTTGTGCAGTTTAATAGTTATAACAAAACCCTCTACTACAGAAATGTAGAGGTAGTTTTTCTCTTTCTTTTAAGCCCTATTTCGCTAGAATCTATGTATTATTGACAAAGTTTTGAGGGGTACCCACGAAGGACGTTGGAGTATACCCATTCCGCCAGCCTAATACTGCTAACTATCTACTATAGAAGTTATTTATACTTAACTTAGGTTCTACCTATTATATTACTAACAACCCTAACTACATCTATAGGTTCTAATAGCTATTGCCTAGAGACTTTATATAGGCTAGGAATTCTAAGGTGCTAGTTAGAGGATATAGATTAATTAATCTACTCCTAAGGAGTAGAGCTAGGACAACTAAGGTCACCCTTACAGATGTGGCAATTTGCCTAGACCTGCTATGCAAATTAGTGTCCTTCTGCCTACTACAAAATAGAGGTATGTAGTAGGACATATAAGCAGACCTAACAACTCTCTAATAGACTGGCGGATGGGTACCATGTACCTAGGGTAGGGTATAGGTAGGGTATAGGTCGCACGGACGTAGGTATAGGTAGGGGAGGGTCGCACGGACCATAGGTATAGGTAGGGTAGGGTTACACGGACCATAGGTAGGGGAGGGGAGCACGTGACTGGGTATAGGTATAGGTAGGGTAGCACGTGCTAGGTATAGGTTTGGTTTGGGTATATTACTAACCTAGTTTGTATACAACTAACCCTAGGTTGTACTAGT
>NW_022984829.1:115060-122919 GCF_010094145.1 Didymella exigua CBS 183.55
GCTGGGCAGGCACCTCCTCTCGGAGGTTGGCCGAGGCCGGCGAGCGCCGAGGCGCTACCATCGGGCCTAGCCCGTTACAATTATCTGCTCCTCTAGTATAGTAATTTCTAGTAATTAGCGCGTATATCTAGTTAAAACGTGATATTGCAAAGGCGATGAGAGACCTGCTAATAAGGTATGTTTAACGCTCTAGCAGCACTGTAGATACTGCGAAATTAGCTGGCATAGAAGGCCTAGATAGTAATAATAACTCTACCTTCTGTAGTAGTATTCTAAAGTTATTATTATTAAGGCATGTTATGTTAGGGTAAAAGGTGGTTGTGCTAAGAAAAAGTGGCTAGTTTGGTGATATGGCTGGCTTGGTGATAATCTACGTTAGTTGAAGAGCTAGAAGCTAAAATGTGAAAAAGCATACCCTCCCCATCCGCTAGTCTAGTGCAAATATACAAGAATAATGTAGAAGCAGTCTCTAAATAATATAACAGACTGCACTACGCTGTGCAACGCCAAAGTGTGGTGTTTTGGGCCATAATAGAGTGAAGTTTGGTGGGGGCTTGGCAAAAGTGACCGGCTCGCCCGTTGACCGGCTCGCCCGTGAGGTACGTTAGCATAGTAGGCTTGTAGCTAGAATCCGTCGTGCTCGAGCTCATTGCTTAGGGACATTAACTCTCGCCCTTCTTGTAGGAGCCTAGCTTCCTCCTCGGCATCCATCTGCGGAGGAGCGGGCGTCACAGGATTATCCACGACAGACTGGTTGCTACTTGGCCTATCCCCCATCTCGCGTTCAGCTTTATGTGTGGCATTATGTACGCGCAAGGTCCCTCTAACGGGTCGTCTAACAGGCGCCTATTATTAAAGGAAGCATGACAAGTTATTCTGTATCTTTTGCCCTCTACTGCAAAATGCCCTTTGAAAGTGCAGCAGAAGCACATCCTAACCGGAAGTTCTGTGGTCGCATTGCGGGCAGAAGTACCGGTAGCCCTGCTTAGGTGGTGCTACAAACTCCAATGGAGAGGATCTATCTGGAAGGGGCATGATATGTGCGTTAGTCTGCGAAACTGGGAGACCTTGGTGTTGAGAGACGATGACCTTGCAGAACAAACTGCGGCTCTTGTGATAGCTGTTGAGGTGGAAATAGAGTGTCTTGTACGGCACGACGCTTTGGTATGGTTTGCACAATAGGTGTACAAATTCAGGCGCATGAGAGATAACGTTTGGGACTTCCTGCTCAGCAGGCTGTGCTGCATTGTCAGCGATGGGGGTCACGTGGGAATGAAGAGCGCTGTTGCAGCTGCCCTGCCTACCTGCCTTGTTCTTTACAGGGTTTCCCGTGGGGATGGTCCAAGAGGATGGCGCAGAGGCACTTGTGAGAAGTGGGCCCTTTCCTGGATCGCCTGAGTAGACCGTCCAGGTGGACACTGCAGGAACTCTCTACCAGCATTGCAGATAGTCAGACAAAAAGTACTGTGCTTCTTTTCTCTTCTTTTCAGAAAACATGTACAGGTACAAGTATAGATCCAAGCACATGCACATTAGGCTATGACTGAGCCAAACCTAAACAGATCACAAAAAGGGCTTGACTTCTAGCTAGGTCCGAAGGAGGCGAATCAGTACCGAAATCGCAGTCGAACGGCCGAGTCGGGGTCCTATTCGTGAAGGTCGCGTGGAGGTAGGGTCTCGTTGATATGAAGTATATTGTATAACGCAGAGATCATTTATTCGAGCTCAGTTTCTTGTTCTTCTACCGTACCCCGGTACACTGTCCGAGCGCGAGTTCGTTCTGCTTCATTCAATTGGCTCCCAGCTAAGAATATAGGTATGGCTCTTATACGTCCCTAAATTTGCCCAACCTTCTCGATGGATGTCATAAGCATGCCGCACGGGTTCTCTGAGCGCTTCGGGCCACAAAGCCGCGCTACCTGGGAACGGCCCACGCCAGCCTAGCCCAGCCTTGTTTAGCTCATCCCTCTCCTCTTCATCAAATTGGTGTAATACAACAAAGACGATGTAGTATCGCCGTCCGTTGGCCTCAAACTCCTGGCCAAGATGGTGGTCTGAGAACGCTGCATGGTCCTCAGGCTTCAGTTTCCAGTGCTCGTTGAGATGCTCCAAGACAGCGCCCTCTTGCTGGGCCATGCGCCTTGAGAAAATGTCCCGTACAACGAGCGGGTAGCAATTCCAGTCTGGGCGCGGCACGCCATCAACCAGCCAGTATAGTGTCGCAGGGGAGTGAGAAACTACCATTGTTCTGATGAACGCTTGGACGTTCCCTGGACGCAGCTCACCCCGTCCACCCACAGTACCCCACGATGGATGCCACTCTATGCCTACGCGATCAAAGCATGCAAAGGTTGTATCATGCGTGAATTGCTCGATCCAGTACTGCCAGGGCGCATGCTTAAGCAGCGATGTTGCTCGGCCTTGACTGTCATGCAGCCGGAAGACAACAAGGTCAAGCGCATGGATCTGAGGGCGAAGCACCTGCCAAGAGGCATGGTCCCTTGAGACTGGCGGAATCTTGTCGCCGCTGTACTGCGCCTCCCAGACTTTTATCGGGCGCGGTCGATAGGATACGCCCATGCTGCGGCGGATACTCCAGCTGCATTTGCGGTTGTCCCGAATGTACCGCCTCGCGATGTTGCGCGATAGCCGGCAAAGTGAGAGGAGTGTCGTGATCTGGTTATAGGTCGACAGTTGCCTGCAGCGGGACGTATAAGCTATCTCATCAACCAGGTCGATTTGCAGCTTTTGGTTCTCTTCGTCCGGTCCTGGTCGCCCAAAGACAGCTGGGACAGTGGTGAGCAGATGGCGGAAGAAGGGGCTCGACTCCTCCGCTTCGTTTGCCCTAACGCGTATGTTGAACTCTGGATTTTCTCCCCGGACATGGTAGACATCTGAATACGTCTCGGGAATGCGGTCAAACTTGTACCATTGGGTCATACGGATACTGTCGCGGATGAACTCTGGATCATGTGGTATGCCGTCAACCTCGACCCAGTGCACGCCACGGGAGGCAGGGAGCACAAGCTTCCAAATGGCCTCTTGTAGCTCGACTGCAAGGTCGTTGAAAATTGCCATTGCCAATAGAAGCGCGCTGTAGTTGTGTAAAACGTTCGTTGCACTGCATTGCAGACGAGGTAACGTAATGAAGCCATGTGTCACGTGATGCAACAATGCACAGCCACGCTACTATCTATAAATACACGAATCACCGAGCTTAGACCTCAGGCACATTATTACATATCCCCACTTAAACTTAGCGTTTCTATTTAACGGGATCTATCTGGTCATTAACTACGCCTCAAAGGTCCCCGAATCCCGGACTTCGGGCATCTCTTCTGTAATCCTTTTCTAAGGGTCATTGACCAGGGTTGAGCAGAAGTCCGCATTTGTCGGCTACACCTCTAGTCTGCATGTATACGATCGTGCGTAGCTCGCTCCGAACGGCAGATGCCTCTGTTGCGTTGCTCAATGGGAGGGTGTGCACTCTAGTCGTTGTAGCGGCGGAGCGGCAGACGTCGCTTGCCTTCAGTTCATAGGGGCCCAGCGCTACTAAGGATGATCAATCACTAAGCTTGCTATTTTGGGTCTCCAGGCTTGGACGGGGAAGATCATCTGTGACTACCTATTCGTATTAGTCAGTCAGACTCCGGAGCGCCATCAGTTTCCGACATCTGAGTTGGAAACCTCTCCACCAGACCCGTAGGCCGACCATGTGTCTCCGAGGGCAGACATCGCATATATAACGGTCGAGCTGTGCATAGCAGTTGTTTCTTGCTATTCATATTCGCTCATCCTTCTCCGCCTCACCACAGCCACTCTCTTTTTACCGTTTGCCTGGAGCAGCGGTTCTCTCAGTCCCTTCTGTCTTACGCAAATACACGCTCAGTTTGTCACGCATCAGGTCTTTCGATTAAGATCTTCATACTTTTCCAACGCTATCCCTGCAAGCACTCCCTGCATACTACTCGCGTTCGCCCGGTGCGACGCTTTTTCAAGCCCTCTTTTTCGTCGACTCACAGGCCTGCTAGCTCAGACAACTACCGCTATTCGTCTTCGTTCAACTTTTCGCACACAGCCAACAAATCTTTTCTTCGATAAGTCAAGATGAAGTCCCTCATCACGCTCCTGTCGGCCGCTGCCTTGCTTGCTTCTGGCATTTCTGCCGCGCCTTCGGGTGAGCGTGGCGCGATCGAAGCCAGAGTGACTAGAGACTACGATATCGACACAGCTATTGTGAACTGGATGAAAAAGCCTCTTGTTCAGAAAAGATTGAAGGGCGTCTGTAGCACTGACGGAGGATGGGAAGTCTGGGCGCAGGTTGAACTTGAGGATGAGTTCAAAGAAGGTTTTGCACTCGACGAAAATCTGTCTATCCGCGAAAAGACTGAAGTCTATATGAACTCAAAGCGCGCAGACTTTGTTCTTCCAGAGACCAATCGGGTGAAGGGCATGATCATTGAGCTCAAGTGTGAGAACAAGAATGAGCAGAAGGGAAGTGCTATCAAGACGCCGGTCGGGAAGGATAAAGACAAGAAATTCGACGTAAAACCCGCCTTTGCGGGTTACACCTTTGTAGCCCTTACTATGGCTTACTCGCCGGAGGCCGACAAAGCACTGACCAAGATCGGTATGCACGCTATCCCAAACGCAAAATACGTAGTGCCTGGCGGCAAAGGTACTATGAAGGCGTACAAGGAGATACTCAAACATTACACTGCCGATATGGAGGACTTGACAGATACCCTCGCAAACTTAATGTCGAACTCTAGACCTGCATCACCAACAGCCCCGAAGCCAGCGGGACCAGCCCCAAAGGCACCGGCAGCACCAGTAGCACCACCAGTCAAAAAGCCAGCCGGATCGGGATCAGGGTCAGGGAAAGGCAAGAAGCCAGCTAGATCAGTCTAGAAGAGTAGCACAGTAGACAAGAATCACGTGTATTCAATCTATAGCAACTCAAGTCTCTCTCCTAGTAAATCTCAGAGTATGACTGAAGCCTACGCAATTGAGGAGGTATAGAAAGCAACAGTCAATCCGTGAGTGTTTCAGAAACGGTATGCATGTATTGCACTTTTTTTTGGCTTTGTGAGATGTGCTTTGCGTGATGAATGTTCCATGACGGAAAGTGACGAAACTACCAAATCATTGAGTCATTGATCAAGCATGACCTTCCAGAATGCAGTAGGCTGAATTTCAGCCTATGAAGGCAGGTTGTATGTCGGCCCGTCTGGGGGTCAACGCCCACATCATTTCGAAGGCAAACGTCAAGGATGCCGTGATATCTTAACCACGAAAGATGTATATCTTTAATGAGCACTTGCCCACTCGCTGTGTCTCACATGCCCAGAATACCGGCCGACTCTCTTATTGCGTTCTTGGCTAGCGGGAGCTTCTGAGAGAGTTCTTCGACCGCAAGGTTCGATCGCCCCGGAACCCCTTCATCTGGTGTCAAGACGATGACGATGATGCATATGAGCCTAGTGTATGCTAGTTGAAAGCTCAGGAAGGCTCGCTCGACACTGATGCGCCGTAGTCGCCAGCTTCACAAGCCACTATCACCACCCGTGCACCCAGTGCAACAGCCGCGCCTTGAGTGCTAGCATGCTGAAGAACCCCCGGCATACATATACTTTCCTGAATTTAGTGCTAGCCAGCCTAGAGGGATTCTGCTCTCACGAGGTTGCCAAACCAGACACCCGTGCCGTCCTAGGGGGGCCTGCAAGGGGCGGTGTGATAACCGCCGCCTAATGTGTTTAACATCAGCGAATCGCTTCTGAACACTGGTTTTGTTCGATCAATGGATATTATCGGATGTAGGAGCACAGGGCAGATACAAATGAGGCAGAAGGTTGTTGTATTGAGGGAGCTACAGCGAGCAATTATATACACAACCAGATGAGTAAGCAGGTGACTAACACAGTCACGTGAGGTGCAGTTCACAGTGTACCGTATGAACTGAGGTGCCAGGCTGACAGATATTAGTCTGGCCTAGTAACAGGTTTTAGGAGCAGAGGCGGCGTCTGTTAATATAGAATACTAGAAAGATCTTTCCTTCTACGTTAAGTTTGACGTTGTGCAGGGATATTACCTCTACTGTAGTAAACTTTGTTGCGGCAAACGTAGCCGCCGTATATCGATGGAAAACTGCGCTGAGTTGCTTGCTAGCTAGGAGGCGACCACATATACATGCCCTAAGACGTGCTAGTCCAAGGTAGTCAACTGAGGTGACGATCGAGGCCTGTCGGACCGACTTGCACCGCAACAAACTTCTAGTTGTTCTAATCTAATTTCTAGCTTAATTGGTTGTTAAAGAAGTGGTTTCCCAGTTTTAACTTTGATTTACAGGCGCCTACAAGTAGTCATTTACTCCAAGTAATATATAAGGGAGGTTCTAAGGCCCTAGATTAGTCTACTTTAACTCAGTATAGGTTATAATAGGCCTTGATGTCTGCCTATGTACTCTAATACTACCTATTATAGACGATAATCCCTAGTAGTCCTAAACCCTAAGCAATACCCTGTAGATAAGGATACAGTAAACGCTAGTTTAGGCTGGCGGATTGGTATGCTCTAAAGTCCTATTTGGGGACCCCCCTAACTTAGCTAATACTAGGTTAATTAAGGCGAATAAGGGCCCGTTTTAAAGAAAATTACATTTAGTTTATTTTACTTATATAGTTATTCCTTATAGCTCTTATATTACAGATAGTGAATCTAAAAGACAGTAAAAAAAGGGGGTACCTAGCAAGCATACCCATCCTAGGTAGGCTTTTGCTAGGTAGGCTTAATAACTTAGTTAGTAGTTAGCTAAATTAGGTAATTATTTTTTTAATAGAAAGTGCAATACAACTAGGCGCATCTGTTAAAATATATATTACATAAGCGTATCCCTACTATTTAAGAAGCTAGAAGCAAAAACAAAAAAAGCCTACCCTACCCATCCGCCAGCCTACGCTATTTTAATAGAGAATTAAAAGGCATGTAGAAAGCTCATTAACCTTAATAGTTAAGGCCTTTAATAAAAAGCTTGCTAAAGGCACAGCTGTAGTAGCAAATAAGCTAGTATTAGTGTAACGGTTGAGAGGAGAAGCAGATCACGTGTTGTTGGCGGTGGTTGTAAGAACGCGATGACCCGATACTATTAGGGTACGGTCTAGTGACTCATGACTATGGCCCTTGTCGTATGGCATGAGGTTGCACTAAACTGCCCCTAAACCCTTATATATATAAGGAACAAGGAACTGTAGCATTGTAGAGTATTTTTTCTATATCCTTTTGTATAAGACCTATAACGTAAACCCCCAGCACCCAGGCCAACCCAGCACCCAGGCCATTTCTTGCCAAGACCACAACTATTAATATTAACATGTAATGCCTTGCTAACAAGATATGCAATTATCTAAACAAGAGGGTAGAATTAATCTTGCCCTTTCTACTTTCTAATTACATAAATTTAAAAGCCTCTAAAGTGCTACTTAGGCATTTAACGTACTGCGTATAACCTTAAGTGCTAGGTATAGAGGCAGACTCTATATTAATAATAGACGCAATGCACGATATAAGCTTACGCGCACTAAAGAGCAAACAATTATACAATACATTCTTGACCTTAATTCGCAAGGATTCGCGCCCTAGCTGTGCGAGGTGGCAGATATGGCCAACAAACTGTTGGGTGTACGCGGTGGGCAGCCTGTTGGCAAGCACTAGGCTGAGCGCTTCGTGACGCGTTCAGCTACGCTTAAGATGGCCTTTAATCAAGCCAAAGATAGGCAGAGGATGCTGCAGGAGGATCTAGAGACAATCAGCGCGTGGTTTAAGCTAGTAGAGGACACAAAAGCTAAATATAGCGTACATAA
>NW_022984829.1:123824-158929 GCF_010094145.1 Didymella exigua CBS 183.55
ATAAATTATAGATGCTTTTTCTTCTAAGTATTGTGTATGCGAAAGAATCTACTAGTACAACCTAGGGTTAGTTGTATACAAACTAGGTTAGTAATATACCCAAACCAAACCTATACCTAGCACGTGCTACCCTACCTATACCTATACCCAGTCACGTGCTACCCTACCCTACCTATAGTCCGTGCAACCCTACCCTACCTATACCTATGGTCCGTGCGACCCTACCCTACCTATACCTACGTCCGTGCGACCTATACCCTACCTATACCCTACCCTAGGTACATGGTACCCATCCGCCAGTCTACCTTAAAGTGCGCCTGTGTACCCTACTAGAACCCCTCCTCCTAGAGACGCTGTAGTAGTTAAAGACTCTAAGCAATACCTACAAGTTTAGATCTTAGTTAAAGCTTGTACGCGAGTCTTTTACTTAGTCACCTATTACTGTGCAAGCAGGCTTCTCTTAGCTTGTTAGAGGTGGCGAGCTTATGCTGCATCAGAACGCGCTTTAAGCAGCCCAGATTACTAAGCTTAAAGAGTAATTAGCAGTAATAACTAAGCAGAAATCGCGCAAAAGGAAGCAGATCTAGCAAGGTAGTACTATAGAGTATGGTAAGGCAGCAGCTCAGGTGGCCGCAGAGGCCTCTGTAGCCGCTGAGCGGTCAAAGAAGGCTTGTGGTGGTAGTGATTAAGAACAAGCTTAACCAGCTCTACAGCGCTGTGGAAACTGTGGAGGGACTAGACATAACACGCGAACGTGCAAAAAAGATATAGAGGCATATTCTAAATTAGATACAAGCACAGCGTACGCAGGCTCTATGTTAAATAGCAATGAAATTAAAGAGTTGTAACGTGAGTTGGTACTGCCAAGCTTTTTTGGCCCGGGTGCTGGGTTGGCCCGGGTGCTGGGGGTTTACGTTAGGTATAGAGAATATATCCTAGTGTTCTTATCATCCTAGCACTGCTATATGCCTTGTAGCGGATTCACACATATTCCGGATATCTCTCTTCTTGCCTGCGTCGTTACAGTGGTCTGGTGCTACTTCCTCATGTTGTTGAGCACCTCTTACCTCAGCTGCATCACAAACACGTCATCAAAACAGACCCCTCAGCGAGCCTGGGAGAGCGAAAGATACAATTAGAACAACAACACACAACAACAAAAATACACTCGTACATTTGCCCTTGTACCGCAACAGTTAGTCTAGAAGGCGAATGATAAGCTTTAAGCAGCAAATAAAGCTGCATAACAACATAAACTGCATACAAGAGAGCAGTTACGACAGGAAGGAGATCTAATAGTAGAGGAAGGCTAATAGTTCACTACTATAACAGATTTTAGGGCGTGTAGTAATAGTAAAAAGGTAAGGGAGCAGGTGCATGTTAAAGGAGGTAAGACAACCTAAAGACACTGTATAAAGTGCTAAGTTATAACGTAGATTATCACCAAGCTAGCCATATCACTAAACCAGCCACTTTCTCTTAGCACAACTACCTTTTACCCTAACACAATATGCCTTAATAATAACAACTTTAGTATACTACTAGAGAAGGCAGAGTTATCCTTACTATCTAGGCCTTCTATGTTAGCTAATTTTGCAGTATCTACAGTGCTGCTAGAGCGTTAAACATACCTTATTAGTAGGTCTCTAATTACCTTTGCAATATTATGTTTTAACTAACGTAGATTATCACCGAGCCAGCCATATCACTAAACTGGACACTTTCTCTTAGCATAACCACCTTTTACCCTAACATAACATACCTTAACAACAATAACTTTAGAATACTACTTAAGAAGGCAGAGTTATCCTTACTATCTAGGCCTTCTATGCTAGCCAATTTCGTAGTATCTACAGTGCTGCTAGAGTGTTGAACGTACCTTATTAGCAGGTCTCTAATTGCCTTTGCAATATCACGTTTTAACTAGACATACGTGCTAATTGCTAGAAACTTACTATACTAGAGGAGCAGACAATTGTCTAGTATATACTTAACCTTAATTCGCAAGGATTTGTGCCCTAGCTATGTAAGGTGGCAGATATAGCTAATAAGATACTTAGTGTGCGTAGTGAAGAGCCTATTAGTAAACTATAGGCTAGCAGGCTTGTGACGTGTTTAGACAAGCTTAAAATAGCCTTTAATTAAGCTAAGGATAGACAGAGGATACTATAGGAAGATGCTAAGATAATTAGCGCGTAGTTTAAGCTAGTAGAGGATACTTAAGTTAAGTATAGTGTTTGCAACAACAACATACACAACTTTAATAAAACTAGGTTCTAGATAGGCGTTGCTTTGTCTTTAAAGGTTGTAACAGGCTTAGAGAGACGTGCTTAGCTAGAGCTTGTTCAGCTAGGTGATCGCGAGTGGGTTACCGTTATCCAGAGCACCTGCGCCGCTAGGTATGCAACCCCACCTTTCATTATCTACAAAGGACGCGTCTATATCTCTGCCTAGTATAAGGAGACAGATATACCCTATAATTAGAAGCTCTTAGTCTCTAAGAATAGTTAGACAAATAATATACTTAGCCTTAAGTAGTTAAAGCACTTTAACATGTATATAAAGACGTGTTAGGTAGGAGTGTACAGGTTGCTTATCTTAGACAGCTATAAGAGCTATCTTAACTAGGAGTTTAAGGACTATTACCTAGAGAACTAAATCTTTACTCTCTATATACTACTATACTTATTACATATCCTCTAGCTACCTAATATAGTCTATTTCTTACTATTAAAGCGTAAGTACTCCTAATATATTTAAGACTTAGCATGCTAACATATCTTCTATATTAATAAGGAAGGCTTCCTACTAGCCTTTAGGGATATATTCCTTAATATATTTATAAAGGTTAACTACTAAAAGGCCTTTAAGGTATTAGGGCTTATTTTTACTAATATACAGGTAGTATTAGATTACCTTAAAGTGCAGCTGTATACCCTACTAGCAGTACCTCTACCTAAAACACTATAGTAATCTAAGACACTAAGTAATACACACAAGTTTAGGTCTTAATCTAAGCTTATAAGTAACTCCTTCTAATAATTACTAAGTATAGCGCAAGAGGGGTTCTTAAAGCTTATAAAAGGGGCTAAAGAGATGCTATATAAAAACATCCTTATTAAGGCCTATATGCAAGAGCTTAAAGAGTAATTAGTAGTAATAACTAAGAGAAAAGCGCGTAAGAGAAAGCAGATTTAGCATAGTGGCACACTTAAGTATGGCCTAGCAGCATCGCGGGTAGCTGCTGAGGCGTGTGTAGTAGCTCAGCCATCTAAGAAGACTTAGGGTGGAGGTAGTCAACTAGGAGCTTAGTCAACTGTTCAGCGCTGTAGGAACTGTAGTAAGACTAGACACAACGCACAAACGTGCTAGGAGGGTACAGAAACATCTTCTAAATCTAATACAAGTACATAGTATGCTAGGTTACTATTTAATAGCAAGTAGTTGTAGTTGCAGTAACTTGTGTTAGTTGTGCTAAGAGAAAATGGCTAGTTCAGTGATATGGCCGGCTCGGTGATAATCTACGTTACTACTAAATATAAGGCTAACATAAGCTAATATAGGCTATAATAGGGTGGTAGAGAGGTGTGGTCTTGGCCGAGTGATCGGCTCGCCTGTAAGATTTGATATACTACTGAATACAAGGCTAACGCGGGCTAATGCAGGCTATAATAAGATGGCAGATTGATGTGGTCTTGGCAGAGTGATTGGCTCGCCCGTGTGATTGGCTCGCACGTGAGGTACGTTAGGTGTAGCTAAGTTTTTAAATTTTGTGAAGATTCCATTTGGTAGATCTAGAGATAGAGCCGTAGATTATTGATTTTCCCTAGTAAAAGATCAGCTCACCCGTGAAGTACGTTAAATGTCTATAAAAGCAGTAGTTCTGACGCGTTGTCGCAATGAAACCGCCTGTGCCTGTCGCGCCTTGAGTCTCAACGGGCGGGCGTAAGCACACTTCCATCAGGTCTCGCTCTTACGATCCGAGTCATCGCTCCTGTCCAAGACACTCAGCTCAGATGCGATCGGCTCAGACGTAATCGGCTCAGAATCTCTATTTGGTTCCCGCGCGAACTTAGAACGCTCCCTAATCGGCCCACCATATTTGTAAAAGATGAAAGGGATGGGCGCAAGCAGGCAGGCCAGTCCGCCGATGAGAGAGCCACCACCGCCAACGCCCAAGGCCTTAAACATGTACGGGGTGAACAAGGGCGCAGCGGCTCCAGCGGCTGAGCGCACAACAGTATTTCCTGCTAATGCGCTCGCGGCAAAACCGATGTAAGCGTCTGTTAGATAATTAAGATACGCAACGAACACTAGCAGGATAGAAGTCGCAAGGAAGACGCCGGCCAAAGTGGGGACGATCCAGTGGACGCTGTTGTACTCTCCAGACCAAGCGAACCAGAACATGGTGATGGGAAATACGATGCCTCCGATCATGGCGACAGGAAGTCGGTCTTCGGGAACAAGCTTGTAGCCTGACTCCACTTTTTTCCTCTCTCTGGCTGTATTTGCGAAGATGATGCTTCCGCCGATGACGGCACCGATGGCGGTCCCCAACAGCGGCAGCTCGCCCACGCCGGAGTTCCAGCCTCGCCGCTCTTGAAAGACGATAGGATAGATGGTGAAAAGCATATAAAGTAGCGCGTATACGACTGTGAGATATATGGCGACGGCGAACGCGATGGGGTCGATGAGGATTTTCCAAGGTCGAATGAGCGCGGCGCGGAACAGAGACTGGAGAGTCCTGTCTGTGACCTCGACTGGCGCCCTAACGTTCTCGTACCCCGGAATCTTCAAGGCTCTGAGGCGCTTTGCTTTGTTGCGGAGCACAATTGCGGGCAGTGTCTCCGGGAGCGTGAACATCAACAGCTCGGTGATGCCACCCATCCAGAGGAGAACATAGAAGGACCACCTCCAGTTCTTCTTCAGCTCCAGAAAGCCTGATATGACGGGTCCAAGTGCCGGTCCGATGAATGTTACCATAGAAAAGACAGCCATGGCATTGCCTCGTTCCAAAGGACCCCAGATGTCAGCGAGCACACCACCCGCGTTGGAGAGTGGCGCACTAGCGAATATGCCTGCGAAGAACCGCCCCACAAGTAGCGCACCGAAGTTGGGCGCGAAAGCGCAGAGGAAGTTGAATGTCAGGTACAGAGTAAACGTGACGTAGAAGACATATCTGCGACCGAAAAACTCTGACAGCGGCGCAAATACTAATGGACCGGCGCAGTATCCCAGAAGGAACAAGGTGATAACAAGCGCGCCAGCTTCGGTCGAGACATGTAGATCATTTGCGATGGAACCCAGCGCGCCAGATGGGCTGGACGACGCGAAGGTGGCATTCAGGACGAGGATGATAGCTATACAGGTGATGTACCATCGTCGGGTGGTCGACCAATTTATAGGGTTCTCGATGTCGTCAGGGCTGAATTCCAGGAGCCCGTCCCTGTTGAGGTGAATCTCCTCAGAGGCTTCGAGGTCGCTAGTCTTGTATGGCTTGGCAGTTGGCCGCGAAAGGAAGCGTTCGAGTTTCTCCATGATGAATGGCGCTGGTGAGGGTGGAGGAAGCAGGTACGTCCAAGATCAAAATTCTTCCGCGGCTTCCCATCGTCTGTAAATAATGGACCCCTAGATAGCCGGACTGATGATGGAAATGGCTTCGGCTGAGAATGGTTTATAAAGGTTACTAAATTGGGATTGACGGATGCGAAGGATAGAACCAGAACGCCGCGCCGCATAAACCATTTTCGGTCTTTTCGTAGACGCGAGGGCGGACGGTCGGGCGGACGGTCATGCTCAAGTCCCGAGCAACAAGGAGGCCATGAGCTGCTAAGTTGCATGGGAGCCCTCAGCGGCGTCAGCGCCACCTCGGCTAGCGATCTGAAAGGCAGGTGTGCCCCGTGAAACCAGTGTTTCGCGTCAAGCCTGGGGTGGCGTAAAGGCAGACGGACGAACTATGCGGTGCCTCGTATTTCGGATGCATCTACATAGTTGCCTCCGGCGATGCCTGGCACTAGAGATGAAGTAATGTTCGGCTCGCGGCGATACCTCTATAAAACTTTTGCCATGCTGGGATTTAATGCTGGTGATAGGTGCTGTTGCGGTGAAGCCGCGAGGACGAGGAGGGGCTAACGGACGTGGGAAGGAGCAGTACAACATCGCAGAAAGCAGTCACGCGCGCGGGTGAGAGAAGCTTCCGGAGCCACTACCAACTCTTTAGCCAATAAGTCATCAATCTGGGCGTACAATATGAGGCGGAGAAGCGGGGGCGAGTGCAGGTAGGGGATCGACCAGGGATACATACCTATGCCAGTGGGCGTCATCGTGCAAATCTCCGGACCTCGGAGGTCCTGCGACCACGGAGCCTCTTGTTCATTTTGCAAACTACGACAAACATACAGCAGCCTGCGCATTTGACGTGCAAAGAGGTTCACGACGAGGCAGCGCTATTACCCACGCCGCTGGTTAAATTCGAGATGCGCAAGCATCGAATGAGCTCAGGTTCTGGCTATTTGACTACTGTACCTACCCTGAATGACGTCGTCAACTATCAGCGTCGTATTGACGTAGCCTCCGCGTCTCCTCATCACAAATAGTTTTCAACCTTCTCAATCATCCCAACAACAATAATTGCGAATCCTGTACGGTTATACGCTATTAAGTATGGACAAACTGAAAAAGCTCTTCAAGCACGACTCATCCGACTCACACGCCGAGCTCACCCACACTCAGGAAGGAGCAGCTTCGTCTTCAACGACCTCTGTTCGAGCGCCGCAGACCATTAATGCCGCTGCCACCATTCCGGAGAGGCCATCGGGCGTACTCATGAGGACAAATTATGGCGACATCACCATAGCTCTTTACAGTGAAAAGGCGCCAAAGGTGAGCGCAAACACTCCCTCAAAGTGGATTCTACTGACCATGACCACAGACTTGCCAGAACTTTGCCGGTCTCGCAGAAGCAGGCAAATACAACAACGTTGTCTTCCACCGCGTGATCCCTGGCTTCATGCTTCAAGGCGGTGATCCGACCGGCACTGGCCGTGGCGGTGAATCGATTTGGGGCGGCAAATTTGATGACGAGTTCAATGATTCGCTCTCGCACGCGGGTCCGGGTGTGCTGAGTATGGCGAATAGTGGACCGGGAACCAACGGCAGTCAGTTCTTTCTTACTCTGGCGGCTACGCCGCACTTGAATGGAAAGCATACAGTGTTTGGACAAGTGGTGGATGGTATGGATGTCGTGGAGAGGATTGGGGCTGTTCAAACGGACGGAGGGGACAGGCCTCTCGAGGATGTGATTATTCTCAAGGCGCAGTCAATAAAGTAGCTGCCACAAGGCGTTGAATGCAGCCTTCATGCCTGCACATGCGTATCGGACGGATGCCGTAATCGAGCGCCGTCGGGCCTGAGTAGTGTATTCATCTTCATGCAAGGAAGTGCTTATCATGCAGCAGTGTACAAATGCAAGAGCTTTGCGCCGTTTTTCGTCGCGCTCCGACGAATTGACCTTCGATTACCCGTTAAGCCCTTCGGGTCCTTATGTCTTGAGTTCCACACACTAATCAGCTCCAAAAGCTCGTGAGCTACGAAAACCTGAGCACCAGAGGTCACGAACTCTGACGAAGTAAACGGCTCAAAGTCAAAGTAAGTTTAGTCAAAGGCCTCATGGATGCGGCGGGGAGTTCTACAATGAACGCAGGATACTGAAGACTGGAAGAGGGAGGGGGGCTGCGCAGATGATTTAAACACCGAAAATTCCTGACATTTTGAAACAAAAAGAGATCTTGTCTTTATGGCCATACGGCATCATGGCTTATCTAGTTGCACTTGCAAGTCTCTTCTATCCCAATTCCGTCTCAGCACTGTAAGTATAACAACTGCAGTGTAATGGTTGAGGATAGGTCACGTCCTTCAGTTGGCAGATCTCCTGTGTCTCCTGTGTCTCCTATTGCTAACGTGCAGAGCATCTGACAACTCGCCCACTTCATTCTAGGCCGCTGAAGCACGCATCTTCTCCTTGCTCTTAGCTGACATAGAGCCCCCAGAAGCGTGTGGTAGGTCGCCTACTAGGGCTTGCTTGCTTTGAGTCCTTAATTGCTCAGATGGAGACGAGCTTATTTCGTCTGGGGTTGAAGACGAGAGAATGGTGGAGAAGTACGACTCAGATGGTGAGGATACACCTGGGTTCCCAGGAATACGTGACCGACCCGAGACTGGTAGCGCTCGTACGGTCTCAGACAAGGCCGAGTGTAGTGTTTGTGATGCTTGTGGCACGGAGATTTGTGGCGCAATGCGAGGTGTGTCTGGGCAGAATGGGGTGGTCGAGGGGGCGTAGTTTAACGGTATTGCACATTCACGCTTGGCTGTTTCCTTTTCATGTCGTTCTGCTTAAGAAACTCAGTAACATCTGTGTGTCTTCGAAAGAAGACTTACCGGCTGCCCTGAAGATGTGCTCAGGCTGTCCATATCGTCTTGCAGCCCATAAGGCAGGGTTTGCAGCTCGCTCGGCGACTTCCTCAGGAGTCAGATGCGAGGCATCAATGAGAAATGCCACCCTGGCTACGTGTTCGTATGTCATGTTGGTTGCAAAGGCTCTAATAATGACTGATCCTAGGCTGGGCTAGCCGGGCTATATACTATCGCATGAGGTCCTCCAGGGCGGATTCGAGGTGGGCATGTGAGGATACACAGCATCGAGTACTTCTTCGAGAAGTCGAATAGTAGCGAAGAGTGCTGAGAACTAGCTTCGTCGGACAAGGAGCCGTCTGTTCGGGAGCTGCCCAGCATACCGATAGCAAGCTGTTTGTCAAATTGAGACCCACGTCAGGGTTTGTGCGAGACATAAGGCGGTAGTAGAATCCTTCGGATCCGAAGCCTATCTTAGAGTCGCGTAATGCGACATCCGGTGCCGGCGGATAGACTACAAGAACGGAGACTGGCTGCTGTGAATGAGACTACTGAGATATGAGCCACACTAATGGTCCATCGCCCTGTTAAAGAGGTGGGTATAGCATACTAATGCAAGGATGAATTATGTCTGTCAAATTCAGAACGCACAGATGCGCAGATTGGACGCCGCTAAAGCTGTGGCATGGAGTCGTCCTGCCAGAAATTCAGACCTTAAAGGGGTGCACCGACCATGCAAGGCTGACTTGGAACGGCGGCTTGCCAGTAAGATATGGCCCGCGACGTCTGACTGCATGACAGGATCGCAGAGCGAAAGTCAGTCCAGTGGTCAATAACGTTCGGGCCAATCCACGAAAAACAGACTGTGGTGCACTTCTCCAAACAGCATATGTCGGCAGTATTATGAGCAACTATATCAGCCCTAGAGCGATAAGCTACATGCAATGCAATGAGAGTAGTCAGCGCGGTCGAGTCTGAGAGGAAGCAAGGGCGGACCGAAAGTGGGGGCAAAAGTTCCTACAGACCGTTATGTCGGAGGTAATCCTATCATCTCGAGGTATCGACATCTCTCGTGTTACGGGCAAGATAAGAATTGACGTGATTCCGGGTCAAATCAATGAGGCCGACAAGTAACAGTGGCGAGTCTTCAGGCGGGTACGGTGAAAGGTAGACCTTGCTCTATCCGAGCATATTGGCGGACATAAGCAGGAGTAGCGTCTGAGCACCTACATGTGGAACGTAAATGCATGCAATGCTATCGAAGTGGCGGTGAGCCGTAGCGCACATTGCTGTGCATAGCGTGCCGTCCATGCCTTACTTCTGGTCTTTATGGGAGACACTTGTAAAAGCACGCTCCAGGGTCTGTGGAATGAGCGCTGCTCGAGAACACCAGCCTTGGGCTCTCCTTTGTTGTGTTACCGATTGGTTTTGAATCTAATATCGAGTATCTGATAATACGTGAATCGCCTTCGATGCAATCGCAGGTGTCGTGACGGAAGACTGCAATGTCTTCAATCTCATGTCGTACAAGCGGGGCTGGAATAATATGGACCCAATGATCTTAAAAAAATATCGTCTTTCAAACGACTGGGACCGGTTGTGGTCCACTTACAAAGAACGGATAAGAATCGCAATGGGCTTTCGATGGTTTGCTCCCAGCGTAGAGATAAGATTCGCGTGGATCGGTGTGCGACTAACATGTAGAGCCTGATTCTGTGATTTGAGGATCGACTGTGCGTATACAATGGCGGCTGCATCTTGTTGCGATACGTGACAATTGTTCTTGTTTGGCCTGGAGCCAGGAAGTGGATGAGGAATACAATTGTTAGCCTTGAATGAGAGGCTGTGATGTAGCGTCCTGAGCTATCAAGGTCGGCCAATCTTCTTATATTTCTGAACGAAGGACCGATAGCCCCTTTGATCGGCACACATAACGGTCACAGGCACGAGACGGCCCTTCTGAGGGCATGCCCACGAGGGAAAAACGCCGTCGTGCGGCTAAATACGACCGACACTCGAACCTAGCAAGCTGGATCAGGTACACAACTCCTTCCCTTACTTCATAGAGAGTCGTGAGAGGCGGATTCCTCTGCTGTTCGGACTTTCGAACTCATGAGGGTTGGTGACCAGTGCCAATTGTCGGAGCCCATATCCGCCTGCTCGATGGCGGTGTCCGGAACTTTCGACCAACGAAGATGAGGTCGTCCCATCTTGTGACAATGCAGATTTTTTTGGTCGGTCTCGTTGGTTCAGCTCTTCGGATACATTTCTGGAGGCTGGAGCTACTCATCTTCAACCTGCGGCCCTTGATATCGACATGAACTTGAACGTCAAAGGAGTAAGATCACACCTGTCGTTCTGAAGAGGACTTCGATCTCGCCCGTGTGCAGTGTATGTGCACCCAACGATCTGCGACCCCGCCTTGGTCTCCAATGTCGCTGGTTCTCGAAAGGGAGGGACTTCTCATATTCCGAGTTACAGCCACTCCTTGTGTCAGGGCCACTGACCGTTCCGTTGTACGGCGTATAATTGCGAAGAGAGCATCTAGAAAGCGCCGCGGGGCATGCATGAGAACTGCAGAGGCAGGTGGCGATGCCCATCCCGCGCCCACTTGTTTCATCATTAACATCCCGAAGGCTCCAGCTAAATTCTCTTGTTAAATGTCGCGCTGCAATAGTGTTGATATGCATAAAACCCCACATTACGCCGCCACAATAGGACCTGTTTTGCCACGGCGGTTGATGTCCAAGACATTGCACAAACGTCCTGTTGTCATGAACTGCGACCGTGTAGAATTCTTTATCGACGAAAGAATAGTTGTAACCACGTGGCTCAGATCACATGATATCCAATTGTAGCAGGCACTGCCCGGTGAGCAAGTGCACTTACCTGAGAGCTGAGAGCTTTTATAAGAAAACAACAGAACATCACGACATCACACAACACGACAACAGATAGGAATACAATAGTTGATCACAGTCTCCGACCGACACTGCTCACGCAGTTACAATAGTACTATTGTTGCGGTATCAAGGGCAAATGTATAAACGAGTGTATTGTATTGTTCTGTGTTGTTGTTCTACTTGTATCTTTGCTCTCCAAAGCTCGCTGCGGGGTCTGTTTTGATGACATGTTCGTGATACAGCTAAGGTAAGAGGTGTTTAACAACAAGAGGAAGCAGCACTAGACTACCACTAATAACATATAATCTGCTTCTCCTCTTAATTGTTACACAACCCCTTATCCTGTAGTTAATTTGCAATATAAGGATAAACCTCTTAGGTGTTATTCTCTATCTTGCAAACCTTTGAGCGAACGTCTATAAGCTGTAGTTGCTGTATAAATTTAATGTGCTTCTAATAATAAAGAATCTTTGTTATGCTGTTAGCAGGCATCCAGCTTGTAGGTAGACTGGCGGATGGGTACCCCTTACCTAGGGTGGGGTATAGGTAGGGTATAGGTCGCACGGACCAGGGTATAGGTAGGGTAGGGTTACTTAGGCTATAGGTATAGGTAGGGTAGGGTTGGAAAGGCTATAGGTAAGGTGGGGTATAGTTACTTAGACTATAGGTATAGGTAGGGTAGCTAATTACCTAGGTACCCTGCGTGGAGTTTACTCTATTGCATAGTTTTTAACTAATTATTATAGCATGTTAACGTATCCCACGGGCGAGCCGCTCACCGAGCGAGCCGCTCACTTTTGCCAAGTCCCCACCAAACCTCACCGGGCTCACCCTATTATGGCCCAAAACTTCACAAACTAGAGCTGCACAAGGCAAAACAAGCTGTAATATTACTTAGAGACTACTTCTACATTATTCTTACACGTTCGCGCGTTATGTCTAGTCTTATTGCACTGTCCACAGCGCCTTTAGGTTGGCTTAGCCACATTAGCGCGCACTTGCTTCTTTGCCTTCTTACCATCACCACACGCCCTAAACTCTATTAGAGCTATTAATTACTAGCCCTCCTTAATTATTAGGATCCCTTCTGCCTTAACTTACTTTCTTTTGTGTAACTTTTATTGTGTAGCTGCCTTATTTGCTGCTTAAAGCTTAGCAATCTCCTGCTGTGCTAACACTAGCTTGTGCGCAATTATTGCTGCCCCCTTTAACACCTTCTTAAACGCTTTAACTATAGAGGTAGGTAAGCTATCTATATGCCCCTGAATCCTTGTCTTCACGAGCGTTAACTACAACCTAAGTTTAAGGGTGTTACTTAGGGTTTACAACTGCTAGAGCTTATTAATAATAGGTAGTAGTAGTAATAGAGTGCGCAGCTTCACATTAAGACTGCTTATAACCTGTTCTAGGTTAAACAGGATTAGTCTAGCGCCTTAGAACCCTCCCTAGATATTGCTAGGGGTAATTGCAGCGTTATAGGCGCGTATAAAGCATGGCAGGAACTTAGTCTTTGTAATGTGGTTAATCTAATTGCACATAAGTATTTTAGCTTAGCGCCTATAAGCCTTCTTTAAAGTAGCAAAATAACCTATATTAAGGGGCTGCGTAAGGTGTAGTAAGTAAGGAGGCAAATAGAGAGTAATTATCTTATTATCCTTGCAGTATTGCTAGAATTTAAGAGAGTTGTAGCTCTTATAACTATTAATAATAAGCAAATAGTATCTGCTAATAGTACGCTGCTTTGTATGCCTGTTAAAGTGCTTTATCTAGTCTAGACTAGGCTGGCGGAATAGGTATACTCCAACGTCCTTCGTGGGTACCCCCCAAAACTTTGTCAATAATACATGGATTCTAGCAAAATAGGGCTTAAAAGAAAGAGAAAAACTACCTCTACATTTCTGTAGTAGAAGGTTTTGTTATAACTATTAAACTGCACAAGCTAGAGGCTAGAAAAGGTTAAAAAAGGGGGGGTACCTAGCGAGCATACCTATTAATAGGTATACTTTGCTAGGTAGTATTAATAACTTAGCTAATACTAGGCAGAATAAGCTAATTCTTTTTTTATTAGAAGGCGCAATACTAGGCGCTTCTATTGAATAATAGATTATGTAAGCGTATCTCTGCTAGTTAAGAAGCTATAAGCCAAAACGTAAAAAAGCATACCCTACCCATCCGCCAGCCTACGCCAGCCTAGTCTAGACTAAGCTTGTTAGTAGTCTAGCTATTATTAGAGACCCTAATAACCTAGTCTTAAGACAGTTCCTCTTCTTTATACTAGGCAGAGAGGTAGTAGTAGGCCTTAAAGATAAGGAAGGCTAGAATAGCCTATCCTTTAGCATTAATGCTTACTATAACTGTAGCCTACTCCTAGTTGCCTAGCTAGACTGCCTTTGGCCAACCTTGTTATTCTAAAGCTGTAACAACTACTCCTAGGGAGATCTAGCCTATTATAAAGCCTGTCTTGTTAAAGTTGTACATGTCTTTATCCTAGATGCTATACTTAGCTTTAATGTTAGCTACTACGCTAAACTAGCCCTGCAGGACCTTAGGATCCTTACAGAGGGCTCTCTTGTAGTTGTACTTGCGATTAAACTTAACTTTAAGCTCTAGGTGTTGCTTAACAAACGTACTAGGCTAGTTTGTGCTAATAGGGCCCAGATTGCGCTTAGCGTGCAAAGAATTGGCTATAGTAGCTATATCTAAGAGCTAAGGGGAAAATCCTTGCGCATCTAGCTTAAGAACACATTTAACAATTACCTTCTCCTTGTTGTTATCTAGCTTCTATAAGTTCACTATAGAATTAGCGCGTGAAGGTTGTCCTGCGTGTTAGTTGCTTAGTGTCTTTTAAGGGACCCTGTAGATAGCTGCAGCGCGTCGCTAGGAGAGAGTCGCGTCTTGTTTAAGAGCCTAGAGCGCAAGCTGTATCTAAGCTTCCTTTAACGCGTCTGAATAGTAGTGTTGAGGAGGCATTGGTATGCAAAGAGTAGTTTAGTAGGGGCTTGGCAAAAGTGAGCGGCTCGCTCGGTGAGCGGCTCGCCCGTGGGGTACGTTATTACATCTGTATTGCGCACATATTACCCTACCTTACCTTACCTAAGTTACATGTTACCTATACCCTACCTTACCTCTATTACGTGTTACCCTACCTAAACTAGATAGGTAGGGTATGCTTAGGTACCCTACCCTACCTATACCTACAAATCACATGATTATACCCTACCCAACCCTACCTTACCCATCCACCAGTCTACTCGTTGCGCATAAGCAGCTTAGCTTGGAGACTATATGCTGGGCTGGCGGATGGGTATGCTCTGACGTCCTTCAAGTGTACCCCCTATAACTCTGTTAATATTACACCAATCCTTGCACAAGGGGGCTGTGCAGAAAGAAAGCAACTTATTTTACGTTTCCATAATAGAAAGTTTTGTTATAGCTATTGCACTGCACAAGCTAGAGGACAGAGAAGGCAAAAAAAGGGGGGGTACCTAGCGAGCATACCCCTCTGTGAGTATACTTTGCTAGGTAGGCTTGATAACTTAATCAATACTAGGCCAAATTAAGGGATTTGTTTTTACTTGAAAGCGCATTACTGGGCGCTTCTATTAAGTAAGACATTACGTAAGCGTATCTCTAATAGTTAAGGAGCTAGAAGAAAAAACAATAAAAAGCCTTCCTTACTTATCTGCCAGCCTACTATATGCCTTCTCTATTAGAGCAAAACAACCTACATTAAGTGGCTGCAACAGGTGCAATAAGTAAGGAGGTATACATAAGGTAATAATCTTGTGTCCCTTATAGTACTAGTAGGGTAACTAAGTTATAGCTTTTATTACTGTCTAGAATAAGCAGTTAATATCTTCTAATATAAGGTACAAGTAAGTAACACATATAAGTAATATACCCTAACAAATTATTAGGCCCTCCTGCCTTTAAACCTTAATAGACTAACTACCTAACCTTAAATTACTCTTAAAAGATAATAGAATTAAGCTTGTGCTTTA
Organism: Didymella exigua CBS 183.55; assembly: GCF_010094145.1. NCBI lineage: Eukaryota > Fungi > Ascomycota > Dothideomycetes > Pleosporales > Didymellaceae > Didymella > Didymella exigua. The sequence goes on from NW_022984829.1 coordinate 139,138, forward strand.
AGTAATTAAGAAACCTTACGAGCTAAGCGTGCAAAGCACTTCTACAGTCTACATAGTCTCTAAGGTAACTCTCTGCTACTAATGTGTTAGGAAGTAGTTAACGCACAATACCTAACCTAAATTATTAAATCTTTAGAAGACAGAAGAGAAGGCGCTTGTGCAGTATATTAGGAGGCTTAACACTAAAGGATTTGCCCTAACGCTCTATTGTATTAAAGATAACGTGGTTCACAAGCGAGTCGCCCACCCAAGTGAGTCGCCCACTAAACACCCGCGCCCCGCCTGCGCAGCAACAACGCGTAATGCCACAACAACGCAACATGCAAAAGACCTAAACTGAAGGAGATATATTTATTGCTATCTCTGATATTGAGTCTAAGCAGATACAGAGCAAAAGACGCGCTGCAGCAGTCTATAACATCCCACGAACAACAATCTGAGACCAACGCGCTAGACAACACCCTCAACGCGACTGCGAGCTGAAATCAAAGCGCCTTACAAAGCTGGAAGAGGAGGCGATTATACAGCGTATACTTGAAGAGAGTCTACGTGGAATACCGCCCTCAAAGGCGCATGTACAAGATATGGCTGATAGACTGCTAAGGGAGCGTGGTGGGAAGCCTACAGGCAAGAACTAGGTTAATAACTTCATCAAGCGTACACCAGAGCTGCGCACGCGATAGAGCCGTCCGTACGATTGCCAGCGAGCTGCCTACGAAGACCCAGCGCTTATCTAGCCCTAGTTCAGCCTGGTTTAATTGATGAAGACAAAGTATGGTATCACAGATAAGGACACCTAGAACTTTAATAAGTCTGGCTTCATGATAGGCAAGATATCCTCTTAGCTTGTTGTTACAGGCTTAGAGAAACCTAGGAAACAGAAGAAACTACAGCCTGGCAATCGCGAGTGGGTTACCCTAGTACAAGGCGTTGCTGCAACAGGGCGTATTATCCTACCCTTCCTTATCTTTACAGGCAAGGTCCTAATCTCCTCCTAGTTTACTAGTCTACCTTGCAACTGGGTTGTCATGGTCTCTCCTACTGGCTGGACTAATAACGACGTCGCGATGGCATGGCTTAAGCACTTTGACGCCCATACGAAGGTGACCTCTGCTGGGGCATATAGGCTGCTTATTATTGACGGCCATGAGAGCCACTGCTCAATAGAATTCCAGGACTACTGCAAGGAGAACAAGATTATCACTCTCTGCATGCCACCACACTCATCGCACCTCCTGCAGCCTCTTGACGTTGTCCCATACTCGCTGTTGAAGCGCCACTACGGCGACAGGATCTCGCTCTTGGCACGCAGCCGCATCTACCATATTAACAAAGAAACCTTCCTACCAGCCTTTAAAGTAGCTTTTAAGAGGACGTTTACACTAGAGAATGTTCGCGCAGGGTTTTGAGGCGCTGGGCTAGCCCCGCATGACCCTGAGGTTGTGTTATCGAAGCTTGATGTACAGCTACGTACGCCAACGCCACCTGCACCAGGCACTGTGGCCTGGGAGGCGCAAACACCACGCAACGCCCGCGAGATAGAGGCGCAGTTAACGCTGATCCGAAATCGCATGCAAAATTATTGTGGGTCACTAGCAAGTTTATTAGATGAGCAGGTTAAGCAGTTAAGTAAAGGCGCTTAACAGATAGCTTATAATATAGTGTTAGTGCAGGAGGAAATAGGCCGCCTACAAGACGCTGTTACTACGCTTACAAAGCGCAAGACCTGTAAAAGGCGGTATGTACGCATAGAGGAGACTCTGACAGTTGGTGAGGTATCTAACCTAGTTGCTAAAAAGGAGGGTGGTAGTTGTGAGGAGGGCAAGACGCCTGCGAAGAGGGTGCGCGCAGAGAGGCGCTGCGGCCGTTGCAGCGAAATTAGGCACAACTCCCGCACCTGTAAGGTAGAAATTGAGGACGTAGATGATAGCGACGCTTCTAAATAATATTATAATGTTATGTGTAGTATTGTAATTTATTGTAGTGCTGCGCTGCACTGCTGCGTAGGCGCGGCGCGGGTGTTTGGTGGACGACTCACTTGGGTGGGCGACTCGCTTGTGAACCACGTTATAGCTAATTAACTACACACTGCACATAGTGCAAAGCCTGTTAGTATCTATTAGGCTTTAAACTTTGTTAAACGCAAGCCTAGGCTTAAATCACGTATAACTTAACAGAGGGATTGCTAGAGAGTCCTATGCAGTGACCTAGGGGTTATTAGGCCCTAGTTTAACCTAGTTTAGAATATTAAGGCTAAGTACAGCATCCTAGGTAAAGATACCTGTAACTTTAATAAGACTAGCTTTACTATAGGCATTAGAAACTATGTTAAAGTAGTTACTGCATTAGAGAGACACACTAAGCCTATTAGGTTACAATAGGGAGACTATAAGTAGGTAACTTTTATTACTACAATTAATATAATAGGCTAGGCAATTGCACCCTACCTTATCTTTAAAGCAAAGAACTACAACGCGTCCTACATCGGGAAAAGTTTTTCGAAATCTGGCCCAGACTGGCCGTTGCTGACAGTCGTGGCATGGTCGTGCAACGGCCGTTCAACGGCCCCAACGGCCCTAATTTGCGCCTTACAGCCCTAATTTCGCGCCAACGTTGCTAACAGCTAAAATGCTAAGTGCCTATATTTAATAAACTTAAAAAAACATTGCAACATTGTTGCATAGCTAACGTACTCTATCACTGAGCCAGTCATATCACTAAACTAGTCAAAATCTCTTAGCGCGCCCAACTTATGTTATAGTAACTTAAATTACTTGCTATTAAACAGTAATCTAGCGTACTGCGTGCTTTTATTAGATTTAGAATCTTCTTCTATATCTTTCTAACACGTTTAAGCGTTGTGCCCTGTGCCTCCACAGTTTCTACAGTGCTGTTAGGCTAACTAGGTCCTTTCTTAAGTACCTGCACCACAAGTCTTCTTTAATAGCTAAGCTACTACAGACACCTTAGCAGCTACCTGTGATGCTGCTAGGCTATACTTAAGTGTGCTGCTATGCTGAATTTGCTTTTACTTACGCAACTTTCTCCTAGTCATAACTGCTAATTACTCTTTAAGCTTAGTAATGCAAGCAGCTTACAGCGCGTTTTAGTGCAGTATTAATTTACTACCTTTAATAAGCTAAGAGAAGCTAGCCTAGGCTGTAACTAGTAACTAGGTAAAGGAGTTATGTACAAGCTTTAACTAAGACCTAAACTTGTGTGTATTGCTTAGAGTCCTTAACTGCTATAGTGTCTCTAGTAGAGGGGGTGCTAGTAGGGTACAGTGTTGCACCTTAAGGCGATCTAACACTACCTGCGCGTTAGTAGGGACTAGCCCTAATGCCTTAAAGGCCTTCTAACAGTTAGCCTTTGTAAATATATTAAGAAACACGTCTCTAAAGGCTAGAAGGAAGCCTTCCTTGTTAATATAGAAGACGCGTTAGCATGCTAAGTCCTAGATGTGTTAGGAGTACTTACGCTTTAACAGCAAGAAACAGACCACATCAAGTAGCTAGAGGATGTGTGACGAGTGAGCTAGCATACAGAGAGTAAGGATCTTGTTATCTAGGCAATAGTCCTTAAAATCCTAGTTAAGGTGGCTCTTATAGCTGTCTAAGATAAGTAGCCTGTATCCCCCTACCTAACGCGCTCTTGTATGCGCGTTAAAATGCTTTAACTACTTAAGGCTAAGCGCGTTGTTTGTCTAGCTGTTCTTAGAGACAGAGAGCTTCTAATTGTGTGGTATATCTGTCTCCTTGTACTAGGCAGAGATATAGATGCGTCCTTTGTAGATGATGAAAGGCAGGGTCGCATATCTAGCAGCGCAGATGCTCTATATAACTGTAACCTACTCCTAATTGCCTAGCTAAACAAGCTCAGGTTAAGCGCGTCTCTTAGCGCCTGTAACAACCTTTATTAACCCTATCACGCCTATCTAGAACCTAGTCTTATTAAAGTTGTGCATGTTATTATTATAGATGCTATACTTAGCCTTAGTACCCTCTACTAGCATAAACTACGTGTTAATTACCTTAGGATCTTCCTGTAGTATCCTCTATCTATCCTTTGCTTAGTTAAACACTATCTTAAGCTAATCTAAACATGTTACAAATCTTATAGCCTAGAGTTTACTAACAGGCTCCCTACCACACACACCTAACAGTTTATTAGCTATATCTACCACCTTACACAGCTAAGGCGCAAATCCTTGCAAATTAAGGTTAAGGATATATAAGACAATTGTCTGCTCTTTAGTTAGAGTAAGCTTCTAGCAGTTTGCGCGTACGCTGAGTCAAAATAGAGTATTGCTAGCGCGTTTAGAGAGCCTGCGTTGGTTAACGTTGAATGCAGCAGCAGCAGCCTAATAGCTCTGAAACTGTCTAGTATTGTAGGCCTAGAGAGCAAGCTGCAGTCTCCCTTTGTGTTGAAGCAATAGGTTGTGATGTTGTTAAGACATACTATAAAGTGCGGAGTTGTGTTAGTCTTGGCAGATTTTGACTAGTTTGGTGATAGAGTACGTTACCCTTAGTTCTGCTAGCACATTAAATATTTAAAATTGCGAAATTTCATGTACAGATAGAGCGAAATTGTAGCTTTAAAATAAGTGAAAAATTATTGTTGTAGGCCTACTACAACGTAAGTTATAGAGCGTTGAAGGTTTGTTTGTTAAAGGTTTGTGTTTTGAAGTTGCGACAGCACACCATAGCAGCTGCAGCTGCGCCAGCACACAACGTATCAGCTGCAGCTGCAACAGCACACGACGTAGCAGCTGCAACAGCACACAACAAAGCACCTGCTAATAAGCACACACTGCGGAACAGGCAGGCCTAGGTGTAGAATTCTTAGTTTACCTACTATTCTTAAATAATATTCTTATATTTTCTAATATTTAGGCTGCTAGAGCCCTAGTAAAGAATCTTAACTTAGTGTCTTAGTAAGGAACATTAAGCTAAAAACCTTCTACACTTAAGAACTATTCTATTAATAGGTCTATAATATTATTTAATAGCTTATTTTAAAGAGGAGACTTTGTAGTATATTAATATAATAAAAGTATAGTTTATTAAGCAGAGCTACTATTATAGTAGGATTAGGAGTTATTATAGCTATTATAGCTGTTAGGACTGTTAGAGCTGTTAGCTTAAAATTACCTAGACATTAAATGCACATTAAATAACTATTATAGGCCTAGAAGTCCTACTGTTGCCTACAGTATAATACCACAATTTCCTGATTTCAACAATGGAAAAACTTTTCCTGATGTAGTACCTTAGTTTAAGGTCTTAATAGCGCATAAGGTTTAGCAACAACAGCTAAACTATAAATAATATTAGTGTAGGCTAGTTAAGGCACTTTATTAAGTAGATTAAGGACTAGAGGGTCGGTAGCTATATGCTGCTAATAATTAACAGCCACAAAAGCTATAAGTTGCTTGCCTTCTGGGATCTTTGCAAGTAGAACAAGATAATTACTCTGTATATGCCTCTACACTTATTACACATCCTGCAGCTACTTAGTGTGGGCTGTTTTGCCCCCTTAAAGCAGGAGTGTAGTAAAGAGATTATAGTCTTAGTAATAGACTATATTAGCTAAATTAATAAGAAGGCCTTTTGTTGCGGTTTGAAGAGCAAATGTATATAACGAGTATATTGTGTTCTGTGTTGTTGTTGTTGGTTGTATCTTTGTTCTCCAAGGCTCGCTGCGGGGTTTGTTTTGATGACGTCTTTGTGACGCAGCCAAGGTAAGAGGTGCTCAACAACATGAGAAAGTAACACCAGACCACCGCCAACAACACGTGGCCAACAACACGTGATCTGCTTCTCCTCTTAACTGTTACACACCCCCTCATCCTGTAGTTAATTTGCGATAGAAGGATGAACCCCTTAGCTATTATTCTCTATCTTACAAACCTTTAAGCAAACGTCTATAAGCTGTAGTTACTGTATAAATTTAATGTGCTTCTAACAATAAAGAATCTTTGTTATGCTGTTAGCAGGCACCTAGCTTATAGGCCTCTATTAGATGTAGAGTTAATTCTGCTTAACCTCCTAGCATATCTAGTTCTAATAAGTATTAACGTGTTTGAGCTTAGTACTAAGCTTGTCCTGCTCCTTTATAACTATGCCTATAGTCTATTAGTTGTTGCACTAAATAATAGGCGTCTAGTTAAGCTTTAAAGATAGTCCTTTAAATAAGTAGCACTACTCCTCTATCTCTAATCTAGCAAGTAAGAGAGCAAGCAGCTCTACTTCTATTAAGAATTTTGTAACAGTGTGTTAAAGTGTTAACTTCTACTTAATAGTTATGCTAAACAGCTAAAATACATATCCTTAAGAGCTTTAGCGCGTCTTAATGTTGTTAGCAAAGGAGGCATCAGATGCTCCAAAGAAGATAGGATCGCGATAGTCCTGTGGCGAAGTGAGGTGCTCTTGTATCTCTGCCTCGTCAGTGGCTTGAGCCTGCAGGGCTCGATACTTTGTCTCCAGAATGTGACGCCACACCCTTCGAATAGATTTGACGTGTGCTTGGCCAGGGTTGGTTAAATGTGAAGCGTGGATAACGTGAGCGTGAGCTAGATCAGGTTGGGTATACTGCGTGAGGTAGGCAAGGTAGCCTATAAGCTCTTAATAGGTGTTCTTCTAAGCTTTGTTTAGTTCCTTAAGAGATTATTCTAGGTAATTTACTAGCATAGGCACCTCTAAAGGGTAGCTAGTAGAGATAATATTATACTTAGCAGTAACCTTATTAATATAAGTGTCCTAAACTAAGTAAATTATACATTTACTAAGATTATAAACAACATGTATGCCTAAGAACTACTTAAGTTCTCTAAGGCATTTTAGGCTATAGTACTTATTAAGCTTCCTCCTAAACTCTTAGTATAGATATTTATTAGATATGTAGAAAGCTATAAAAATTTTATTAATATAAACAAATATAATTAACTAGCTGTTTGTATAGACGCATAGAAATCTAGGTATAGGTGTTAGACCTAGAGACTTTAGTGTTTCTCTTAGATCCTTATACTATAGAAGTAGTAATTCCTTAATCTAAACAGAGCTCTTAGCACCTGCAGCAGCTCTCTTTCCTTCTTAAAATTGTCTAGTGTCTAAGCGTAGAGCTTTTAATTAATTGTAGCATTAAGAAACGCGTTTAGTACATTATAATAAAGTAGCTCTAATCTAAATTAATTAGCTATTATGATAAGTGCTTAAAACATTTAAGCAGCTAGTGTAGCAGCATAGGTGTCTCTATATAGCTGCTGTAGATTACTACAGACAACAAGTCATGCCTTAAATTAATAGAGGTAACTGTACTTATTAAACTTGTACGTGAATACCTATATTAGGGGTAACACCTCTGCATTAGTAGTCTCTGCTGTCTGTGTTATCTTAGCAAAGCAGCCTTTGCCCTAGATGTTATAATACTCTTTCTAAGCAGCTTGTTAAAATTACTCTCTAAATTAATAAGAGTTAAGCTCTAGATATAACTATAGAGGTCTTAACACCTATGTGTAGTGTATCTTTGTTATTAGCTTACCCTTTATGGCAGTTAAGAAAGCCTTAAGATAGTTACTAACTAATACTCTGTATAAGACAGCGTGAGAGTGCTATCTCTCTAGCGCCTAGAGATCAGCATTTTGTTATGTACACTATAGGCCTTTAATAACATTGTCTGTGCTAAGATTAGGGTTTTAATATCTTAGAGCGTTATTCTTATATTAGTTAGCTATATAGCCTTTAAGCTAGGTTATAGAAAGATTATAAGTTTATAATATATATAGTTGTTTATAAGCTAGTTACTTATTAAGAGTAGATTACTCTTATTCTAATTCTAAGGATAGAGAATTAGTTTATCTATCTTGTTTATTATAGATTAAAGTTTCTAGAGTTAGTAATCCTCTCTTGTTCTGCTCCTTATTCTATTCTATTACTTTACCCCCTATCTAAGACTCTGTAAGCGCAGATGTGTAAGCAGGCTGCTATTAATAGCGTTATTAAGTTGTTAAAAGATCTTCTATTACTATATTATTAGGCTTTAGCTCCTTAGGAAATGCTAGAAGCTTAATAACTTCTAAAATTACTAATTTATAAGTGTATCCTTATAGTCCTTTTTAGAACTTTGTAGGTTTAAAGACAATATCCTGTTTGTGTATAACCTAGTCCTTAGTAGGAAGCTAGATCCTAAAGATATTAGTTAAGTTATAGCTAACAAGGCAGCCTATAAGTGCTCTTAATTTAAGCTTATCTGCGCGTTTAAGTAAATAATTAAGAATATACACCTAACAGCCTATTAGTTGTATGTATTAAACCTTTAGCTTTGTTTTCTAAACTATTTTCTATAGTGTTATCTATTATAGTGCTTCTATTAGCGTACAATTTAGCACATATACTGCTGTTTAAATTAGCTTACGAGACAGTGACTTTAGCAGTCCTGCCTAAATCCTTATGGCTCTAGCTTGGATGACAAGCAGCGATCCTGCTCGCTCTGCTAGTCTGTTCTGTTCTTCTGTGTACTCTGCTTGTAGCTTATTTTAAATACCAAGGTCTTTGCAGAGTTCCTCTAGGAAGTTTAGTAATGTGCTATATCTATAGTTATTGTCTATCTTAACTACTATTATATTATAGTTAAACACTTGCTATATACTGCGTATGTCTTAAACTAACTAATAACTTAGGAATAGTTTTAATTACTATAGGAAAGTTAACACTTTATACTATTTTAAGTATTAATTAATAAAGTCTCTAGTATATTAATTACTATTTAAGTAGGCTTCTCCTTAAGGTATTAATTAGATAATATTAATAGAGATTTAATAGAAGGGTCTCTAAGCTTAATCTTCCTATTATCTTTAAAATATCTACTTTATTAACTTTAACTCTATATAGATAGTATAGAATTTATTAATATTACCTTCTATAATTAGTCTATTAATAATTAAGGTAAGCTTTTTAATTGCCTTCTTGCTAGGAGAACCCTACATCTAATAGGCTGTCCTAGTATTAACTATTTAATTAAGGCGTAGAGCCTTTAAAGGTTAGTAGGTTGTGCTAAAAGATAATAACAAAGTCTAGCTTAGACAACGTAAGGCATTAGCATCTACTAGCTAGTGCCCTCTATTTTGCTCTAAGTAGGCAAGAACTAATCCTAGATTGCCCTTGTATAGGAGATTACGTCCTAAATTAAAGTATATATTAAGCTTCCTGCAGCATGCTAAGCTAATTAGGCTTGTAACAAAGCCTTAGACGTAAGCAACGTAAGTAAGCTTTAGTAGTTGTACACCTGTTAGTGTATTTGCTATAAGCTCTATGCTTACCTAGGCTGTTATCTAAACAGGCCCTGTTCTAGCTCTAACAAAGTTAGTAGTAGCTGCGTTATACTCTCTTGTCTATCCCTTCTAGTTCTTAGTGTTAATTACATGAGTGTTAGAGCTAGGGTTAAGAATCTATTAGTCACTAAGCTTGCTAATATCCTTTTCTTTGCTTACTATTATATAGAGGTTGTCTTTCTTTTTATATTGTTGCAAGCTTTTGTGTTAACTTGCTTATTATTCTAAGCATGTAGCTCTTGCTTGTAATTTATATATTGTATAGTGTTAGCTGTAACCTAAACTATCACCGAGTGTCCCACATCACCGAGTGTCCCAAAACTTGCCAAGCCCTCTACCTACTCTCTCTCTCTAACATGCCTCAACTACCAAACGCGTTATTACTTGAACATGAAGGGAGGCTTCAGCTTGCTATTGAAGCCTTGAAATCCAGACAATTCCAAAGCCACCAGGCTGCTGCAGAGGCATTTAACGTTGATCGCCATACACTCTCTTGTCGCGTCTAAGGACTCACATTTCGCGCAGAAGCTGCCCCTAACTGCCAGAAGCTCACTGCAACTGAATAGCAGACGATCATCCAATACATACTCAACCTCGACTTGCGAGGATTTGCGCCCTGGCTGTGCGAGGTGGCAGATATGGCTGATAAACTGCTGGCTGTACGCGGTGGCAAGCCTATTGGCAAGTGCTGGGCTGATCGCTTTGTAACGCGCTCGCCTGAGCTCAAAATGGCCTTTAATTAAGCAAAGGATAGGCAGAGAATACTCTAGGAGGATCTAGAGATAATTGGCGCGTGGTTTAAGCTAGTGGAGGAGACTAAAGCTAAGTATAACGTCCATAATAATAACATGCACAACTTTGATAAGACTAGCTTCTAGATAGGCGTGATTAGCTCTATAAAGGTCGTCACAGGTGCAGAGAGACGTGCCTGACCTGTGCTTGTTCAGCCAGGCGATCGCGAGTGGGTTACAGTTATCCAGAGCATCTGCGCTGCTAGGTACACGACCCCACCCTTTATCATCTACAAGGGACGCGTCTACATCTCTGCCTAGTACAAGGAGGCTTTAATACTGCGTAATTAGAAGCTCTTAGTCTCTAAGAATAGCTAGACAAACAACACGCTTGGTCTAGAGTGGTTGAAGCACTTTAACGCGCATACAAAGACGCGCTAGGTAGGGGGGTACTAGCTGCTTATTTTAGACGGCTATAAGAGCCACCTTAACCAGCATTTTAAGGACTACTGCCTTAAACACAAGATCCTAACCCTCTGTATGCCCCCCTATTTATCGCACATCCTCTAGCTGCTTGATGTGGTCTGCTTCTTGCTGCTGAAGCGCAGGTACTCCCAGCGCGTTAGAGACTTGGCACGCCAACGCGTCTTCCATATTAACAAAGAAGGCTTCCTCCCTGCCTTTAAGGACACATTTTTTAATATGTTTACAGAGCAGAACTGTTAAAAGGCTTTTAAGGTAGCAGGGCTAGTCCTAATTAACGCGCAGGTTATATTAGATCGCCTTAAAGTGTAGCTACGTACCCTGCCAGAACCCCTCCTCCTAGAGACACTATAGCAGTCAAAGACTCTAAGCAATACCTATAAGTTTAGATCTTAATTAAAGCTTGTACGCGATTCCTTTACTTGCTTGCCTGTTACAGCTTAGGCTGGTTTCTCCCAGCTTATAAAAGGTGGTGAGCTGATGCTGCATGAAAATGCGCTTTAATGTGCTCGGATCCATGAGCTTGAAGAGCAATTAGCAGAGATGACCAAGCGAAAATCGCGTAAGCGCAAGCGGATTCAGCAGGGTGGTACTATGGAGTATGGGACTGCTGCAGCGCAGGTAGCTGCTAAGGCATCTATAGCGCCTCAGCGATCCAAGAAGGCTCGTGGTGGTAGTGGTCAAGAACTAGCCCAACCAGCTCTTCAGCGCTATGGGAACTGCGGTAGGACTGGGCACAATGCGCGAACGTGCAAAAAGGATATAACGTACTCCACGGGCGAGTCGCCCACACAGGCGAGTCGCCCACTTTTGCCAAGCCCCCACCAAACCACCCTTCCTACACTAATGCCTCCTCAACACCACCATTTAGACGCGTTAAAGGAAGCTCAGATACAGCTTGCGCTCCAGGCTCTTAAACAAGACGCGACTCTCTCTCAGCGACGCGCTGCAGCTATCTACGGGGTTCCTCAAAAGACACTAAGCAACCGATACACAGGACGACCTTCACGCGCTGATTCTATGGCCAACTTGCAGAAGCTGGACAACAACAAGGAGAAGGTGATTATTGAACATGTCCTTGAGCTAGACTCGCGAGGATTTTCCCCTCGGCTCTTAGATGTGGCTACTATGGCCAATTCTTTGCGCGCTGAGCGCAATCTGGGCCCTATTGGCACAAACTGGCCTAGTATGTTTGTTAAGCGACACCCAGAGCTCAAAGTCAAGTTCAATCGCAAGTACGACTACAAGAGAGCTCTCTGTGAGGATCCTGAGGTTCTGCAGGGCTGGTTTGGCCTGGTAGCCAACGTCAAAGCCAAGTATGGCATCCAGGATGAAGACATGTACAACTTCGATGAGACAGGCTTTATGATGGGCCAGATCTCCCCAGGAGCAGTTGTTACAGCTTCAGAACGACGAGGTCGGCCAAAGGCTGTCCAACCAGGCAACCAGGAGTGGGCTACAGCTATAGTGAGCATCAATGCTAAAGGATGGGCCATCCCAGCCTTCCTTATCTTCAAGGCCTACCACCACCTCTCTGCCTGGTACAAAGAAGAGGATCTGCCTCAAGACTGGGTTATTGGAGTCTCTGATAACGGCTGGACTACTAACAAGCTTGGTCTAGACTAGATAAAGCACTTTGACAGGCATACAAAGGAGCGTACTATTGGCACCCACTGTTTGCTCATTATTGATGGTCATGAGAGCCACAACTCTCTTAAATTCCAGCAATACTGCAAGGATAGTAAGATTATTGCGCTCTGTTTGCCTGCTCACTCATCGCACCTCACACAGCCCCTTGATGTGGGTTGTTTTGCCGCTTTAAAGAAGGCGTATGGGCGCCAAGCCAAAATACTCATGCGCAACCAGATCAACCATATTACAAAGACTGAGTTCCTGCCATGCTTTATACGCGCCTACAACGCTGCGATTACTCCTAGCAACATCCAGGGAGGGTTCTGAGGCGCTAGACTAGTCCTGTTTGACCCAGAACAGGTCATAAGCAGCCTTGATGTGAAGCTGCGCACTCCATCACCACCACTACCTGTTAACAACGTGCTCTGGCAGTTGCAAACCCTAAGCAACACCCTTGAACTTGGGTTGCAATTAACGCTTGTGAAGACAAGGATTCAGAGGCATATAGATAGCTCACCTACCTCTATAGTTGAAGCGTTTGAGAAGGTGTTAAAGGGGGCAGCAATAATTGCGCACAGACTAGTGTTGGCGCAACAGGAGATTGCTGAGCTTTAAGCAGCAAATAAGGCAGCCACACAACGAAAATCACACAAAAGAAAGCAAGTTAAGGCAGAAGGGACCCTAATAGTTAAGGAGGGGCAGCGATTAACAGCTCTAACAGAGTTTGGGGCGCGTAGTGATGGTAAGAAGGTAAAGAAGCAGGTGCGCGCTGATAGGGCTGAGCTGACCTAAAGGCGCTGTGGACAGTGCAGTGAGACTGGACATAACGCGCGAACGTGCAAGAATGATGTAGAAGTAGTCTCTAAGTAATATTACAGCTTGTCTTGCCTTGTACAGCGCCTGTTTGTGGTGTTTTGGGCAATAATAGGGTGAGGTTTGGTGGGGGCTTGGCAAAAGTGGGCGACTCGCCTGTGTGGGCGACTCGCCCGTGGAGTACGTTAGAGGTGTCCTCAGAATTAGATGCTAGTACAACGTACGCAGGCTCCCTGTTTAATAGTGATGAAATTAAGGAGTTGTAGCATAGGTTGAGGCTGCCAAGAGATTTTGGGACACTCGGTGATGTGGGACACTCGGTGATAGTTTAGGTTATGTCTAGTAGGACAGTTGCCATTGTCTATAGCAATACTCCCTCTATTCTCTTGCTATTTTGCACGCCACTTATTGAGCGCCTTGTTGAGCTTGTCTCTCAAGTTGTTGTCAGCAGCCACAGCGGCATTAAGCTTCTTTTAGCTAATTGCGTTAGCAAAGGCCTTAGGTCTTTGTAGATGCTCTGTGTTAATTAACTAGCAGTCAACCTAGTAGTGCTAAAGATTACATAGACATTACAGCTTGTGTTGCAGCTTAATCCTGTAACTATCCTTGTTCTGCTGCTGAGGCTTTGCACTATCAAGCTCTGCTGCCATAGAGCTGAGTCCTGTTAACAGCGGTCACACACGCTTAAGGTAAGTGGTAAATTTGCTGACGAAGTCCTCCACAGATGGAATAGCTGTGCTAGCGTCTTTAAGATTAATTAGAGCTAGCAGGCCTGATGTGCTGTATTCTAGATTAATTGTTCTGCATGCAACAAAGAAGTCCTCCTATGCTCTTAATCCTGTTGTCTTAGGAATCTCTGCAGAGATACACATCTTAGTGACCTCTACCTAGGAGCAAAGCCACTCCTTAATCTTCCTGCCGCGTAGTAGCGTCTAGAGAGATTTGTATTGTGCAATTAGATTATGTTGTTGTGATGCGTTAGATAGTGTAAGATACTTCTTAAGCGTTGTTAACTACTTATATAGCATGTCCTTACTCTTAATTAAGTAAAGGTGCTTTGTAGTAATTATCTTGCTAATCTTAGAGTTAAACTTAGCAAGAGCCTTATTCTAACGCCTAAACTTAATATCCTTGCGCTCCTATTGCTTGTAGTCCTATTAGTACAGCTTCTGCTGCGCGGCAGTAAGATAAGCAAGTAACGTAGCATTATTGTTATGATTTGTTAATTGAGGTTCAATTAGTGCTATTAACGTAGGCAAGACTGCTGCCTTCGTGGCAGGGTTAATGTACTGCTAGAGCTTGTTCTTCTGCGCAGTATCCTTTTGTATAAACAGCAACTTGTGCTAGTTGTAAGCTTAATTAAGGACAACTGTCACTGAGGTGACTGCAGGGTCTAACTTAGTAGTTATTGTAAGTTGCTCTGCATAGTAACGTGGATTATCACTGAGCCGGCCATATCACCGAACTGGCCATTTTCTCTTAGCACAACTAACACAAGTTACTACAACTACAACTACTTGCTATTAAATAGTAACCTATTATACTGCGTGCTTGCATTAGATTTAGAAGATGTTTCTGCACCCTCCTAGCACGTTTGTGTTTTGTGTTGAGTCTTGCTACAGTTCCTATAGTGCTGAACAATTAACTAAGCACCTAGTTAACTACCTCCACCCTAAGTCTTCTTAGATAGCTAAGCTACTACACACGCCTTAGCAGCTTCCTGTAATGCTGCTAGGCTATACTCAAGTGTGCTACTATACTAAATCTGCTTTCTCTTACGCGATTTTCTCTTAGTTATTACTGCTAATTACTCTTTAAGCTCTTGCACGTAGGCCTTAATAAGGATATTTTTATACAACATCTCTTTAGCCCCTTTTATAAGCTTTAAGAACCTCTCTTATGCTATACTTAGTAATTATTATAAGGAGTTACTTATAAGCTTAGATTAGGACCTAAACTTGTGTGTATTACTTAGTGTCTTAGATTACTATAGTATTTTAGGTAGAGGTACTGCTAGTAGGGTATACAGCCACACTTTAAGGTAATCTTACACTACCTATATATTAGTAGGAATAAGCCCTAATACCTTAATAGCCTTTTAGTAGTTAACCTTTGTAAATATATTAAGGAACATATCCCTAAAGGCTAGTAGGAAGCCTTCCTTATTAATATAGAAGATATATTAGTGTGCTTAGTCTTAAATATATTAGAAGTACTTACACTTTAATAGCAAGAAATAGATTATATTAAGTAGCTAGAGGATGTGTAATAAGTAAGGTAGTGTATAGAGAGTAAGGATTTAGTTCTCTAGGTAATAGTCCTTAAACTCCTAGTTAAGATAGCTCCTATAGCTATCTAAGATAAGTAAACTTTATACTCCTACTAAATATATCTTTATATGTGTGTTAAAGTACTTTAACTACTTAAGGCTAAGTATATTATTTATCTAACTATTCTTAGAGACTAAGAGCTTCTAATTATAGGGTATATATGTCTCCTTATACTAGGCAGAGATATAGACGCGTCCTTTGTAGATAATAAAAGGTGGGGTTGCATACCTAGCAGCGCAGATGCTCTGCATAACAGTAACCCACTTCCAATCACCTAGCTAAACAAGCTGTAACGGGCTAGGCCCGATGGTAGCGCCTCGGCGCTCGCCGGCCTCGGCCAACCTCCGAGAGGAGGTGCCTGCCCAGCGGTACCCCCAGTCAGGAGGTCCCAATCTTGACTAATTGTGTAACCTCCGCACGGAGGACATAAAAGTCTGCAGACCTCCGCCTGCAGCCACTCCTCAACAAATCCAAATGTAAGGAGCTGGCCTCTGCAGGCCATCCAAGCAGGCATACAGGCGTACAAGGACGAGGAACAGCGGAGATCAGCAACAGCCAACATCTCTCCCGCCCCAACAACAGCCGCCACTGCAACCCAGTTAGGCTTTACAAAGCTCAAGCTTCCTAATATAGGGAAGTTTAATAGTAACTACTAGCTCTATTAGATATTTAAGTCCTAGATAACAGACAAGCTTACTTCTATAGGAGAATATTAATTAATCCTAGGTATAGTGTACATGTTTAACTAATTAGAAGGGCAAGCTACCTAGGTTAGTCTATCCTAGAAATCCTACTACCTATTAGGATTAACTATAGAATTCTAGAGCTTCCTTAATAAATAATACTAAGACACCTAGTTTAAAGAAAGATCTTGTTAGAAGCTATAGATAATTATAGTAAAGAAAAATAGACAAAGCCTTAAAGCCTTTAACACAGAGTTTATCTAGCTAGCCTTTAATACTAGAGAAGAAGAAAATTGTCAGATGCTCGTACTGTGAGCCAGAGTATGTGCTTAACGAGATCTTAGGTGGTATAATGATATATTGATGATCGTGGCGATGGTGTCTCCGCCGTGGCGTCGTGCTGGTTGCTACAGGATTGAAGTGGGGGGGAATTAGCGCTGTTCGCGGCCGCCGGTGTGCGGGCCAATCAGGAGTTGCCAGGTCTCGCTTAATCGACCTGGCAACTGCTGATTGGCTGCACGACAGGTCCCTGCTCGATTGCGCAGATCCGACCTCTCGCCGCTCGCTCTTATCTGACAAAAATAAATAGAACCTTAAGATAAGGTATATATCTACTATCTATAGTAACCTTTAGGACAAGATAGTATCTATAGAAGTCCTTAAAGAATAGGAACTTTAGACCCTTATAGCATAAGTCTTAAAAGTAGAGACTAACCTAAGATAAGTTAAGACTTATAACGTACTCCACAAGCGAGCCGCTCACCCAAGCGAGCCGCTCACTTTTGCCAAGACCACACCCAACTTCACACAACTTACAACACTATAGTAGCAACTTAGGTCCTACTGCAGGCTATAGTACACTAAATTATTTAGAAATACCTTACACGTTATTCTTGCACGTTCGCGCGTTGTGCCCTGTCTTACCACACTTGCTACAGCGTCGTGAAGACTGTGTACTTAGTTGAACGCGCCTCCTCTTGCTTGCCTTCTTCCCATCGCCACGGGCTTCAAACTCCTTTAGGGTAGTCAAGCGCACACCTTCACTAACAGTGAGAGCCCCCTCCTTTTAGATCCGCTTCCTCTTGTGTAATTTACGGCGTGTGGCGGCCTCATTGGCAGCTTAAAGCTCTGCGACCTGGTTACGCACTAAAACCAGTGAATGCGCCATCATCTCTGCGCCTTTGGTGAGCTGATTAAGGGCATCAACTATTGAAGTTGGTAAGCTATCCCTATGTCGCTGGATCCTCTCTTGAATCAGCTTCGATTGCGACCCAAATTCCAGGGTGTTCCGTGGGGTTTGAGAGTGCCACGTACTCTCATCCACAGTAGGTAGTGGTGGAGTACACAGGCGCACTTCAAGCTTTGATATTACAGCCTCTAGATCAAAGGGGACCAAGCCAGCACCTCTAAATCCTCCCTAGATATTGCTCCTAGTAATAGAGGCATTAAAAGCTCCTTTAAAGCATAGTAAGAACTTGAGTTTTGTGATGCGAGTAATCTTATTGCGCATCAGCAGCTCAGCTTGGCGACCATAGGCCTTCTTCATCGGGGCAAAACAACCCACGTCAAGTGGCTGCAATAGGTGCGACGAGTGAGGAGGCATACACAGAGTGATGATCTTGTGTTCCTCACAGTACTGGTGGAACTTGACTGAGTTGTGGCTCTCATGGCCGTCCAGAATGAGCAGCCGATGGCTGCTAACAGTGCGCTCCTTTGTGTGCTCATCAAAGTGCTTCAGCCACTTGATGCCAAGCTCATTGTTGGTCCAGCCGTTCTCAGAGACAGTAATAACCCAGTCGTGAGGTATAGATGGCTCCTTGTACCAAGCAGAGAGGTGGTGCTTGCCTTGGAAGATGACAAAAGGTGGGATACTCCACCCTGACGCGTTAATGCCCTGGATAATGCTGGCCCACTCTCGGTCGCCCTGCTGTACTGTCTTTAGCCTTCCTCGACGCTCAGAGCCTGTGACAACAGCTCCTGTTGATATAACGCCCATCATGAACCCAGACTCGTTAAAGTTGTAGGTGTCTTCATCCAGGATACCATACTTGGCTTTAGTATTCTCTACTAGGTGGAACTAGCCCTGGATCACCTTAGGATCCTCGCAGAGGGCTCTCTTGTAGTCGTACTTTTAATTGAACTTGACTGTAAGCTCTAGGCGACGCTTAACAAAGTTGGCAGCCCAGTTCTTGCCAACAGGAGGCTGGTGGCGCTCAGTGAGTAGAGAGTTGGCCATATCCTCCACATCAGTGAGCCGGGGTGGATATCCTCGTTCATCCAGCTTCAATATATGCTGAACAATCACATCCTCCTTAGTGCTTGTGAGCTTCATTGAATTGACCTTGCAGTCGCGTCGTGGAGAGGCTCCAGCCAGTTGGTCACTAAGAGTCCTTTGAGGCACTCTGTAGATCTTTGCAGCGCGTCGCTGGGAGAGTGTCGCGTCGCGTTTGATAGCCTCAATAGCAAGCTGAATATCTGCTTCATTTGAGGGCTTTTTCGCGTTCTTGTGTTGAACCATTACAAGTTGTGTGAAGTTGGGTGTGGTCTTGGGAAAAGTGAGCGGCTCGCTTGGGTGAGCGGCTCGCTTGTGGAGTACGTTACCTATAATATATTGTTTAGACAATAACCTAGAAGGAAGGACAATAATAAGATAGACTAGGAACCTACAAAAGTCTACGCTGTGCGCGTGGACAATAACAATAACAACAACAATAACAAACGCAAACAAGCTGAATAGAAACCACAAGAGGTCCTTGACAGGCGAAGGGCTAACAACTAGTGCCTCTAGTGTGGCAGAGATGGCCACTACGTTAACTAATGCAAGCTAGCCCTAGCCAGACGACCAGGTACTGTACAGGTCAGCGCAGCTGCTACAACAAACAGTGTGGAGGAATACTTAGACTTAAACAATTCTAATTTAGAAAACTAGAACCTCCTATCCTAAGTTGTAGATAGGGGTTAATTAGCAAGGTTAACTAGGATAGCAAGTTATTCTAGCAGTTCTATTAGCAATAGCTAGATAGTAAACCTATCTTGTTGCACGTTTTAATTAACAACAAGACTATAGCACACACACTAATTAATACTAGGTGCTTAACTTATAGAATTATCTCTTTAAGCTTTGTAACACAAAACATCCTTAGGCGCATCTCTATACTAAGGAAACAAGTTATTAGCATAGCTAGTAAGATAACCTAGCTAAAGAAAGTAGTTAGGATAAGGATTAATATTAATAGCTATGTTAAATAAATGTTTGCATATGTCCTTAAAGGGGAACATGAATATAACCTAATCTTAGGCTGCCTGTGGATAGATAAGCATAAAGTAACCCTAGCGCTAGCTAAGAAGTCACTATTTATCTACTTGTCTATAACAAGGGTGCAGAGCAAAGAAGGCATTAGACTAGAGCTAGTACTACAGTAGGTCAGCCTAGAGCTGTACAGGGCACTACAAAAGTAGTTAAAGAAAGATTCTTTAACATGGTTGGCAAGCGAGTCGGTCAGACAAGCGAGTCGGTCACCCCACCAACTTTAATCACCTACTCTATCTTAACACACAATGCCTCCACGCCGCGCTCTGCTCATGCAGTCAAATGAAGCAGATATTCAGCTTGCTCTCTTATCTATAGATTCTGCCCAAATTCAGAGTACACGACGCGCTGCTACAGTCTTTAATATCCCAAAATCAACCCTAATTGACCGGCGCGCTGGAAAGCGCGCGCGACGCGATTGCCAGCCTAACTCAAGGAAGCTTACCCAGAGAGAAGAGGAGGTTATTGTCAGCTATATACTT
>NW_022984829.1:159929-170378 GCF_010094145.1 Didymella exigua CBS 183.55
AAAGGCGTATACAGAAGCATGGAGTACTTACAAAGGGAGCTGGAGAGGATATACTGGCTCAAAATGAGGCTGACCAGCAGATTGCTCATGAAGAGCGTCAAGGAGGAGCGCGATCAGGCCTCAGCCAGCGCGCTTAAAGGCGCTGCACTAGGTGTAAAGAGACTGGGCATAACTCGCGCACATGCAACGCTGATACAATTAATATAGAGTAGTCTACTATATTAATATCTAGCAATAATATTATTGCGTTGTTAAGATATATCGCTTTGAAGTTGCAAAAGTTGGTGGGGTGACCGACTCGCTTGTCTGACCGACTTGCTTGCCAACCATGTTAATAGAAATCTTCTCTGCTTCTATAGTAGATATATAGAAAGCCTTAAAAAAAAAGGCCTCTAGGGACCCTTGTGCCCTCCTCCCTAACTACCTAAAGGAGGAGTTCTAGACGTTTATAAAGGAAGAAGTAGACAAACTAGCTCTATATAGAGGAGCAGACATTAACTATGCTATTAAGCTTATTAAGTAGGACAGCAAACTAGTAATAATCCCTTAAGGACCCCTATACAGCATGTTAAGAGAAGAACTCTTAGTCCTCTACTAACAACTAACTAGCTACCTAGACAGAGGCTTTATTTGTGTGAGCAAATCTAGCGCCTCAGCGCTAGTGCTATTTGTAACGGGCTAGGCCCGCAGCGGCCAGCTCCTTACACTATTTACCTAGAAACCTAGTAGAGGTCTCTAATTTTGCGTTAACTACTAGGCACTTAACATAATTATAAAAAAAGACTAGTACCCCCTACTACTAATCTATAAAACCCTATTGTAAATCTTAAAGGCTAAATAGTTTACTAAAGTTAATATAATCTAAGTATTCTATAAAATTTACATTACTAAAGGTAATAAGTAGAAAATAGCCTTCTAGACAAGGTTTAGACTATATAAGTAGCTTATAACCCCCTTTAGACTTACTAACACCCCTAGTACCTTTTAATAGTATATTAATTAGGTACTATAGGAAGATCTAGACAAATAGTGTTCTATATATATAGATAATATGCTTATCTACTTAAGTAGGTTATAAGCAGAATATAAAGCTAAAGTTAAGGATATTATTTAGAAGTTAGGTAATATAGGCCTCTACTTAGATATTAAGAAGTGTAAGTTCTCTAGTAAGAAGACTAAGAACCTTAGCTTTATTATTAAAGTAGGTAAGGGGATCTAGATAGATCTAGGAAAAGTTGCTACTATTAAGGCCTAGGAACCCCTAAAATTAGTAAAAGGGATATAGAGCTTCCTAGGGTTTACTAACTTCTATTAATAGTTTGTTAGTAACTTCTCCTTAATAGTAGAACTACTAACTTAGTTAATAGGGAAGAATTTAGTATTTAAGTAGGGGAAGCCTTAATAATTAGCCTTTAAGGCTATAAAGATAGTATTTATTATAGAACCTGCGCTGTTAAACTTTAATAAGGACCTAAAGATAATCCTAGAGTGTAACACCTCTAGATAGGCTACTAGGGGAGTACTATTACAGTACAGGACTAATAGCGTCCTGTAGACTGTTGCATACTTCTCTACAAAAAACACAAAGGCTAAGGTAAACTACACTATCTACAATAAGGAGATGCTAGTAGTTATTAAGTGCCTCTAGGAATAGAGCACTAAGCTAAGATCTATAGAATACTTTATAGTTGTTACTAACTACAAGAATCTAGAGTACTTTTGCAAAATAAGGTTGCTGTTAGAAAGGTATGTTAGGTAGTTAAGCTTATTAAGCTAGTTTAATCTAACATTTGTGTACTATCCTAGAAAAGTTAATAGCTAGGCTAATGCCTTATCTAGACGCAAAGAGGACTTGCTACCCCTAATAGGCAATAATTAAACGCAAATACAAAAATTCTAGTTGCTAAAACTGTTTGCTTAGGTATAAAAACCCGCTTACAATGAGGGGGAAGCGGGTGCTACAGTGGCATTCTCAGCGAAAATTTGCCCTACATCCCTCCAGTGCGCAGAAGGCCTCCAACCAGCACAGTCAACTATCTAACTTACCCACCAATTTCTGTCGCGAACCCCTTGCAGGAGTTCGCGCATAAGCCAACACCTTAAACATAGTGTTAGAGAAGAGGAAGAGGAAGACTGTAGGCCACCATCAGGGCACATATAAAGGAGGGAGGGAATATAAAAATAAATAATAGTCTATTTAAGAAGCTACTCTAGAAGTAGCTACTCTAACTTTAGAGTATCTAAGAGGGCTACAGCTAGGTATTGTTTATTAAAAAAAAAAAAGTAAAAAAGAAACTCTAAATACTAATAGCTAACCTAAGAGGGGCACCTTAAAGAACCCTATTATCCTTGTCCTAAAGACGCTCCTTCTCCTTTGCAACTAGGGCCTCCGCCTCTAGTTAGAGCTAGGCCATGATGTTAGCAGAAGTAGTCACAGGAGCTGCTATGCTAACACGCTTGCAGAAGGACGCTCTAAGGTTAAGAACGTGCGTATAAAGAGATAACAGATATAGAAGCTATAGAACTATAAGCACAAAGGAACAAAGCCTAGGGAAACACTTATAATCTACTTCTACTATTAAAGGATCTCCTTACAAGCTAGAGTAGTACGCTTAGTAAACTTAACCTCTAGGCAAGGATAGGCAAGTATAGTGTTAATCTCCTCCTTATAGTTAGACTACTTAAGGTTATAACTAGCAACGCTACTACAACTAGAACAAGGGTAAGAGTCTAACTCAGCGTGCTTAGGGAGGTTTATGCGCTTCTCTAGCGCTAGCCTAACAGGCGCAGAGTACTTAAGGAGGTGCAACAGCTTCTTAGAGATATAAGAAGCTACCTTGTACTTTACTAAAGTACTAAAGGCCTTATAGGGTGGCTACCTAACGTTAGCACACTATAAGAGAGGAACTATAGTAACTTTACCTTAATACAAGTAGTCTGCTTCTAAGTACATACATTATAAGCAGACTTGCAAACCTTAGCGCCCCTCTTGCAAGTATCCCTAGAGAATATGTAGGTAAAACCCTCTAAAGCGCAGCTAGTGCAAACCTCTAGGTTAGTAAACCTAAGGGCGCGCGCAGTATAGAGAGACTGCTTAGCCTTATTAGAGACTTCCTTAATGTTGTCCTTATTATTAGAGACAAGCATTGTGTTAACCTCTTCTTTGTCTATAACAATATTATTAGGCCTAATTAGCCTCTTAGACAGGCGTGCAACAGAGGGAGACCTAGATAGGGGACGCTACGCGGGGGTCTTAGCGAAATCGCAATTAGCAAAAAAAAAAGCACCACAACACTCACCTTGCCCTGGCGAGGCTTGGACGGGGTCTTAGGAGCCATGATGGGCGGTAGAACAGTTATGGCGGGGCAGGGGACAGCAGCTCGTGGTACGATGTTAGAGACAAGCTAGTTAGCAGAGTAGTAGGCGGCGCGACTAGATTTAGTGTTTTAACCTGGGGACGCGTTATAAACAACGCAACAAGTAGGGGGGTACTGTAACAGGCTAGGCCTAATAGTAGCGCCTCGGCGCTCGCTGGCCTCAGCCAACCTCTGAGAGGAGGTGCCTGCCCAGCGGTACCCCCAGTTAGGAGGTCCTAATCTTGACTAATTGTGTAACCTCCGCACGGAGGACATAAAAGTCTGCAGACCTCTGCCTGCAGCCACTCCTCAACAAATCCATTTGATTCATACTTGCAAATAGCCCGCAGAGGCCAGCTCCTTACACAAGCTCTGGCTAAGCACGTCTCTCTAAGCCTGTTACAACCTTTAAAGATAAAGCAACACCTATCTAGAACCTAGTTTTATTAAAGTTGTGCATGTTATTATTATAAATGCTATACTTAACTTAAGTATCCTCTACTAGCTTAAACTATATACTAATTATCTTAGGATCTTCCTGTAGTATCCTCTGTCTATCCTTAGCTTAATTAAAGGCTATTTTAAGCTTGTCTAAATATATTATAAGCTTACTAGCCTATAGTTTACTAATAGGCTCTTTACTATACACACTAAGTATCTTATTAGCTATATCTACTACCTTATATATCTAGGGCGCAAATCCTTATAAATTAAGGTTAAGTATATACTAGACAATTATCTGCTCCTCTAGTATAGTAAGTTTCTAGTAATTTATATATATGTCTAGTTAAAACATAATATTGTAAAGGTAATTAGAGACCTGCTAATAAGGTACGTTTAATACTCTAGCAGCGCTGTAGATACTGCGAAATTAGCTAGTATAGAAGGCCTAGATAGCAAGGATAACTCTACCTTCTCTAGTAGTATTCTAAAGTTGTTGTTATTAAGGCATATTATGTTAGGGTAAAAGGTGGTTGTGCTAAGAGAAAGTGGCCAGTTTGGTGATATGGCCGGCTTGGTGATAATCTACATTACTAATAGGTTATTAGGCACTAAGTAAGTGGCTTTAAAGCTTAATATAATATTTGCCTTTAAAAATACCTTCTGCAAAATCTTTGCAAATATTATAAAAATGTTGTAACAGTTGAGAGGAGAAGCGGATCACGTGTTGTTGACCACATGTTGTTGGCGGTGGTCTGGTGTTACTTTCTCATGTTGTTGAGCACCTCTTACCTTGGCTGCGTCACAAAGACGTCATCAAAACAAACCCCGCAGCAAGCCTTGGAGAACAAAGATACAAGCAACAACAACAACACAGAACACAATACACTCGTTATATACATTTGCTCTTCATATCGCAATAGTTATAAGCCTAGATTGCGACTAGTTAGCTTGCTCACTTACAATAACTAATAGGCACCTATAATTAAGATCAACAATTGATTATACTGTACAGAGCTGCTAACCTACTAATTAGCACCTATTATTACGATTATGATTAATCATAACGTAGATTATCACCAAGCCAGCCATATCACCAAACTAGCCACTTTCTCTTGGCACGACCACCTTTTACCCTAACATAATATGCCTTAACAACAATAACTTTAGAATACTACTAGAGAAGGTAGAATTATACTTGCTATTTAGGCCTTCTATGCTAGCTAATTTCGCAGCATCTACAGTGCTGCTAGAGCATTAAACGTACCCTATTAGCAGGTCTCTAATTACCTTTATAATATTATATTTTAACTAGACATATATACTAATTACTAGAAACTTACTATACTAGAGGAATAGACAATTGTCTAGTATATACTTAACCTTAATTTATAAGGATTTGCGCCCTAGATATATAAGGTAGTAGATATAGCTAATAAGATACTTAGTGTGCGTAGTAAAGAGCCTATTAGTAAACTAAAGGCTAGTAGGCTTATAACATGTTTAGAAAAGCTTAAAATAGCCCTTAATAAAGCTAAGGATAGATAGATAATACTATAGGAAGATCCTAAGATAATTAGCACATAGTTGAAGCTAGTAACGTACTCCACAAGCATGCCGGTCACCCAAGTGTACCGGTCACTTTTGCCAAGACCACACCAACACTATAACTACTTTGCAGTACTATAGTACACAGCAGCATTCTACTATGCTACACAGTATATTATACTAATCTATAGTACTTTACGCATCTTTCTTACAAGTTGTTCTGTTGTGCCCTGTCTCGCCACATGTGCCACAGCGCCTTAAAGACTGAGTGCTCCCATTAACACGTGACCTCTTCTTTGCCTTCTCCCTATCACTATAGGCCTTAAACTCCTTTAGAGTAGTTAGCCGCACTCCCTTAGCAAAGGTTAGAGTCCCTTCTTGCTGTACTTGCTTCCTTTTGTGTGATTTACGACGTGTGGCAGCCTTGTTGGCTGCCTGTAGGTCAGCAACCTAGTTGCGCACTAAAACTAGTGAATGTGCCATCAGCTCTGCGCCTTTAGTGAGCTAATTAAGAGCGTCAACTATAGACGTTGGCAAGCTATTAGCGTGTCTCTAAATCCTCTCTTAAATTAGCTTTAATTAAGACCTAAATTCTAGGGTGTTGCTTAGTGTTTTAGACTCCCACGTACTGTTGTCCACAGTAGGTGGCGTTGGCGTGCGCAGCCGTACTTTAAGCTTTAATAGCACAGCCTCTAGGTTAAGTGGGACTAGGCCAGCACCTCTAAATCCTCCCTAGATGTTACTCTCTGTGATTGAGGCGTCAAAAGCTGCTTTGAAGCACGGCAAGAACTCAAGTTTAGTAATACGCGTAATCTTGCTGCGCATTAGCTGCTCAGCTTGGCGGCCATAGGCCTTCTTTAACAGAGAAAAACAGCCTACGTCAAGTGGCTGTAGTAGGTGCGACAAGTGTGGAGGCATACACAGGGTAATAATCTTGTGTTCCTCGCAGTACTGGTAGAATTTAACTAAGTTGTGGCTCTTGTGGCCGTCCAGAATAAGCAGCTAAAAGCTGCCAACAGTGCGCGCCTTTGTGTGCTTATTAAAGTGCTTTAACTACTTAACTCTAAGCTTGTTATTAGTCTAGCTGTTGTTAGAGACATTAAGAACCTAGTTGTTAGGTATACTAGGCTCCTTGTATTAGGCAGAGAGGTAGTGCTTGCCAGAGAAGATAATAAAGGGTGGGATAGACCAGCCCTTCGCGCAGATGCCTTAGATGATACTGGTCCACTCTCAGTCGCCCTACTGCACTGTCTTTGGTCTCCCTTAACACTTAGAGCCTGTAACAACAGCTCCTGTTAATATAATGCCTATTATAAAGCTAGATTTGTTAAAGTTGTAGGTGTCTTTATCTTGTATACTATACTTAGCTTTAGTATTCTCTACTAGTTAGAACTAGTCTCTAATTACCTTAGGATCCTTACACAGAGCTCTCTTATAGTTGTACTTGCAATTAAATTTAACTTTGAGCTCTGGCTGACGTTTAACAAAGTTGGCAGCCTAGTTCTTGCCAACGTAGGGCTAATGGCGCTCAGCAAGCAGAGAATTGGCCATATCCTCTACATCAGCAAGCTGGGGCGAGTATCCTCGCTCGTCTAGCCTCAACACGTGCTGGACAATTACCTCCTCTTTGTTCTTTGTAAGATTCATAGTATTAGGTGTGTAGTCGCAGCGTGGGGTGGCTCTAGCAAGTTGGTCACTAAGCGTGCTTTGAGAGACGTTGTAGATTGCTGCAGCGCGTCGCTGAGAGAGCGTCGCGTCTTGTTGGATAGCCTGGAGAGCAAGCTGTATGTCTGCTTCATTAGAGAGCTTTTTCATGTTGCTGCGTTGAGGCATTGTTAGTAGAGTGAAGTTTGGTGTGGTCTTGGCAAAAGTGACCGGTACACTTGGGTGACCGGCATGCTTGTGGAGTACATTAGAGGATACTTAAGTTAAGTATAGCGTTTATAATAATAATATGCACAACTTTAATAAAACTATATTCTAGATAGGTATTGCTTTGTCTTTAAAGGTTGTAACAGGCTTAGAGAGACGTGCTTAGCTAGAGCTTGTTTAGCCAGGCAATTGCAAGTAGGTTACTGTTATCTAGAGCATCTGCGCTGCTAGGTATGCAACCTGTAACAACGCTCTACGAATAGTGACCCGATACCACTAGGATACGGTTCTAGCGACTCATGACCATGGCCCTTGTTGCATGGCATAAGCTCACACCAAACTGCCACTAAACCCTTATATATAAGGAGCAAGGAACTATAGCATTATAGAGTAGTTTTTCTGTATCCTTTTGTACAAGACCTATAGGTGTAGAGAATATATCCTAGTGTTCTTATTATCCTAGCACTCCTATATGCCTTGTAGCGGATTCACACCTATTCTAGATATCTCTCTTCTTGCCTGCGTTGTTACATTATACAGAAAAACTCGTCCTAGCCAGTGACAGCCTCTAAATAATATCGCAACTTGTTTGTTTTAGATTACGCCTAAGAACCTAGTAGAATTAGACTTAATTTACTACACACTGTTACATCTAGCATTTAGCTACAGTTAGGATACTAGAGATCTCCTAATGACTAAAGCCTTTAGGTTTAGAACTTCTAAGACAATTACGTCTAGATTACTTTAGAAAAGACTTGTTAGATAGTGCTAAGGTAGAGACTAGGAGACTACTAACAACCCACCTGAATTAGAGATAATACTAATGTTAGGCAGCAACACCCCTAGTTCTAAGGAACCTACAAGAAGATCAGCCTAAGTTTAGAGCACAGCTAATAAGGCCTCTAAACTACCCCCTAATTAAACCTTAGTAGCAAAGAATGCAGCTAAAAGTAATTAAGAAGTAGATTTAGACTTAGATAAGATAGACCTAGCAAAAGAAGTTGTAAGACTTTGTGCTAAAATCTCCTAACTAAGGGCTTCCTAATAACTATTAGATAACCTACTACTAACTACTAAATTAATCCTAACAATGTCTTAATAGCTATTATAGTTCTAGTCTAAGACACCCCTAGACTATAATATTAGGCAGAAGCTTTCTAAACATAACCTAAAGAATAATAATCTTAATAATAGAACTAGTCTAACCTTTAAACAATAGCAGGCCTCTATATAAGACTAATTAGAAATTAACGCAGATTACTATTAGAGCAAGCGCGCTTGAATGGCCTTAGTATAGGGACACACAACTAGCCTAGCTAAAGAATATCTAGAGCCTTAATATCTAGCTAACAGTCCTTTAGAGTTATTTTAGGACGCTGAAGAGATAATTGCCCTTCTTAAGTCCTATTTCATTACAGGAAATAAGAAGGCTAAGAGTAGAGCTGTATTTAACTAGCTTACTATAGACAAGAACAAATTATTCCCTGCGTTTAAAGCTTGTTTTCTTAGTGCAGCTATATGTGGACAAGTACCTAGAACAGAGTGGTTCTACTACCTATAGACTAAGGTTACCTTAGGACTTTGTGTGCCCAACCTAGGTTTTAAGAGGCAGTGGAATAATTTATTTAAACTTATAGTAGAGCACTTAACTGTGTTTAATATAGAGCAGAGTAACTAACCTAACCCTACAGGAATATTTAGATGTTCTAGTGCCCCTCTAACGCAGAGCTGAAATTGTTTTCCTTCAGACACTGCTAAAAAGGTCACACCTTCTAGAGATTACAATGCTTCGTCATCATATTAACGTCAGCCAAGCAGAGCACCATCTGTACCTGCTCTAAGGGCCTTCTCTAAGACCCCTAGACCTGTCAAGGAATCTACACCAACACCAACACCTAGTAACTGCTATAACTGCAGTAAGCCAGGACACTACGCTAATAACTGCCTAGTCCCACGCGTACGCAAGATTAAGTTAGCTAGTAATAAGGACCTTGTAGACGCCTCTAAAACATATAACTACAACACTAACAACTACAATTAGATAGGAAATAAAGAAGCCTAGGAGGAGTTCCCTTCCTAGGCATAAACTATTATAACTTATCTAATCTTAATTTGTCTTATTTATTTAGTAGTTTATATTTCCTTATTAAGTCTATTTTATGCTTAAAAGGCCTTAGTATCTATATTAACTTATTAATTAATACTAGAGCTTAAGGATACCTTTTTCTTAACTCTAAAATTACTTCTTTAATTTCTTTAGCTCTTTAGATTCCTATCTAAAAGCTACTCTTTAAGATTTTAGTAAAAGGTTTTAAGGACTAGATTTTAACCCTAGTTACGCAGTATATCTAACTCTACATAATTATAGACAGTAGAAAGATATATAACTGTCTATTTATAATTATAGACTTAGGTTTATAAGACTGCATTATTAGAATCTAGTGGCTAAGAAGATTTAAGCTCTAGCTAGATTTAGAGTGTTCTTAACTTATTTAGCTAAACTAGTACCTAGCTGTTTATAACCCTGCTCTGCTAATACTTATGTCCCTCTATTAAAATATTGTATTGCAATATATTACTCTTAATATTTAATAATGTAATAACTTATAGGAATAGGATAAGTATTAGAGAAGCTACAGCACACTAGTTATCTATTAAATTAGAGGATTACTCTACGCGCTAAAGAGTTAGAAGTTTACACCTTCTGCAATTCTAAGTTTACCTCTAGACTTGCAATAACTAACTCTTAAAACCCCTCTAAATCCTTTACCTTTACCTTCTATTACTCTTATTTCTATAAATATATTCTATTTTAATATAAAAAGAAAAGAAAATAAATTCTTTACAACTAGTTTATATAAGATAAACTAACTAATTATAGACAAGAAACTAGAGGACAACCCTAAGAATACTGCGCTTGTTAACGCACAACTTCTAGCTTGTTATAACGTACTCCACAAGCGAGCTGGCCACCCAAGCGAGCTGGCCACTTTTGCCAAGACCACACCAAACTTCACTCTCCCTGTAATGCCTCAACGCAACAACGTAAAAAAGCCTTCAAATGAAACACATATACAGCTTGCCCTCCAGGCTATCCAGCAAGACGCGACACTAAGCGTGCGACGCGCTGCAGCAATATACCAGGTCTCTCAAAGCACCCTAGGCACGCGCCTTACTGGAACCTCTTCACGACGCGATTGCAAGCCCAACATGATAAGGATGACTAGTACTG
>NW_022984829.1:173068-177655 GCF_010094145.1 Didymella exigua CBS 183.55
TAACCTAAACTATCACCGAGTGTCCCACATCACCGAGTGTCCCAAAACTTGCCAAGCCCTCTACCTACTCTCTCTCTCTAACATGCCTCAACTACTAAACGCGTTATTACTTGAACATGAAGGGAGGCTTCAGCTTGCTATTAAAGCCTTGAAATCCAGACAATTCTAAAGCCACTAGGCTGCTGCAGAGGCATTTAACGTTGATTGCTGTACACTCTCTTGTCGCGTCTAAGGACTCACATTTCGCGCAGAAGCTGCCCCTAACTGCCAGAAGCTCACTGCGACTGAACAGCAGACAATCATCCAATACATACTCAACCTTGACTTGCGAGGATTTGCGCCCTAGCTGTGCGAGGTGGCAGATATGGCTGATAAACTGCTGGCTGTACGCGGTGGCAAGCCTATTAGCAAGTGCTGGGCTGATCGCTTTGTAACGCGCTTGCCTAAGCTCAAAATAGCCTTTAATTAAGCAAAGGATAGGCAGAGAATACTCTAGGAGGATCTAGAGATAATTAGCGCGTGGTTTAAGCTAGTAGAGGAGACCAAAGCCAAGTATAGCGTCCACAATAACAACGTGCACAACTTTAATAAGACTAGCTTCTAGATAGGCGTAATTAGCTCTATAAAGGTCGTCACAGGTGCAGAGAGACGCGCCCAACCTGCGCTTGTTCAGCCAGGCGATCGCGAGTGGGTTACAGTTATCCAGAGCATCTGCGCTGCTGGGTACGCGACCCCGCCCTTCATCATCTACAAGGGACACGTCCACATCTCTGCCTAGTACAAGGAGGCTTCAATACCGCGTAATTGGAAGCTCTTAATCTCTAAGAATGGCTAGACAAACAACACGCTTAGTCTAGAGTGGTTGAAGCACTTTGACGCGCATACAAAGACGCGCCAGGTGGGGGGGTACTAGCTGCTTATTTTGGATGGCTATAAGAGCCACCTTAACCAGCATTTTAAGGACTACTGCCTTAAACACAAGATCCTAACCCTCTGTATGCCCCCCTATTCATCGCACATCCTCCAGCTGCTTAATGTGGTCTGCTTCTTGCTGCTGAAGCGCAGGTACTCCCAGCGCGTTAGAGACTTGGCACGCTGACGCGTCTTCCATATTAACAAAGAAGGCTTCCTCCCTGCCTTTAAGGACGTGTTTTTTAATGTGTTTATAGAGCAGAACTGTTAAAAGGCTTTTAAGGCAGCAGGGCTAGTCCTAATTAACGCGCAGGTTGTATTAGATTGCCTTGAAGTGCAGCTGCGTACCCTGCTAGAACCCCTCCTCCTAGAGACGCCATGGCAGTCAAAGACTCTAAGCAATACCTATAAGTTTAGATCTTAATTAAAGCTTGTACGCGATTCCTTTACTCGCTTACCTGTTACAGCTTAGGCTGGTTTCTCCTAGCTTATAAAAGGTGGTGAGCTGATGCTGCATGAAAATGCGCTTCAACGTGCTCGGATCCATGAGCTTGAAGAGCAATTAGCAGAGATGACCAAGCGAAAATCGCGTAAGCGCAAGCGGATTCAGCAGGGTGGTACTATAGAGTATAGGACTGCTGCAGCGCAGGTAGCTGCTGAGGCATCTATAGCGCCTCAGCAATCCAAGAAGGCTTGTGGTAGTAGTGGTCAAGAACTAGCCCAACCAGCTCTTCAGCGCTGTAGGAACTGTGGTAGGACTAGGCACAATGCGCGAACGTGCAAAAAGGATATAGAGGTGTCCTTAGAATTAGATGCTAGTACAACGTACGCAGGCTCCCTGTTTAATAGCAATGAAATTAAGGAGTTGTAGCATAGGTTGAGGCTGCCAAGAGATTTTGGGACACTCGGTGATGTGGGACACTCGGTGATAGTTTAGGTTAGTGTAAGATAAGTTTGTTAGGTAGAGACTATAGCCCTGTTTAACTTCTAAATTAAGTATACTCTAGGCGCAAGCAACACTAGAGCAGACATCTTAAGCTGTAGGGAACAAGATCTGAGTGACTTATAGGTTGCCTAGCAAGATAATTATTCACGCGTTTTCCTAGGCCTAAATTAACTTAACACTTATATTAACTCTAATCTTGCCTAGAAATACATAGGAGATTAACAACCTAACGCCTAAATCTACGTGCTTAGTACTAGCAAGCGCTATATAGACCTAGACTTGTTAGAATTAATTAAAGTGTTACTACAGGACAACTAGACTAGCTTTAGTCTAGAATGTAAAAGTTTGCCTAACTAGTATTACGTTAGTAATAGACTATTGCTCTATAAGGATTGTCTCTGTGTTTAGGCAGACTCTACCCTCTATACACAGTTAATTTAGGAGGTCTATAACTAAGTATTATCTGCACATCTAAGTATAAAAAAGACTTATTAGTTATTATCTAAGAAATATTACTAGAAAGGTATAGAAACTTTATATTAATATTATATTTGTAACTATATTCTGTACTAAAGAGGACATCTAAAGTAGACCTAACTCTAAGGTTACCTCTACCCCTTACCTATCCTAGACTAACCTATGCAATATCTTTGTATAGACTTTAAGGATTTTCTACTAGATAAAGCTAGTAATAACTAGATTATAGTAATTATTAACTGCCTGTCTAAACAAGCAATTATAATACTATATTATAAGAATATAAACACCTAAGTAGGCTGGCGGAATGGGTATACTCCAACGTCCTTCGTGGGTACCCCCCAAAACTTTGTCAATAATACATGGATTCTAGCAAAATAGGGCTTAAAAGAAAGAGAAAAACTACCTCTACATTTCTGTAGTAGAGGGTTTTGTTATAACTATTAAACTGCACAAGCTAGAGGCTAGAAAAGGTTAAAAAAGGGGGGGTACCTAGCAAGCATACCCATTAATAGGTATACTTTGCTAGGTAGTGTTGATAACTTAGCTAATACTAGGCAGAATAAGCTAATTCTTTTTTTATTAGGAGGCGCAATACTAGGCGCTTCTATTAAATAATAGATTATGTAAGCGTATCTCTGCTAGTTAAGAAGCTATAAGCCAAAACGTAAAAAAGCATACCCTACCCATCCGCCAGCCTACACCTAAGGTATAGCTAACCTGTTTATCTAATAGGTGTACTAATTTAGCTACACCCTAGAGTCTATTGTGTTAGACTGTAGTCTATAATTTGTGTCTACTTTCTAGTCTACCTTCTATAATATTATTAGTATAAAGGTTAAACTATTAACTGCCTATTATTAGGAAATAGATAGTTAAACTGAAATTATAAATAAGTATATTAACTAGAGATTGCGCCTGTTTGTATCCTACTACTAGGATAACTAGAGCAATCTACTGCCTATAATTAACTAAGCCTAAATAACCCTACCCTACTTAGCAATTAGTATAGCCCTGTATTAGGTCCTTTTTAGTTCTAAACTAAAGCAGAGCTAGTTCTAGAACAACTAACTAGTAAAAGGAAAAGGACTAGAAGCTATAAACTGTAAGGATGCCTTAGCCCTAGCTACTTGCATGCATGACGCCTAGGCTATAGCTAAGAAGAATATAGAATAGGCTTAACTCTAAATACAGACTATAGTTAATAAGCATTGTTAACTAGTTAATTAGAAGGTTAGCAATATAGTCTATCTAAGCACTAAGAACCTGTTAAACCTACACCCTAGCAGAAAGCTATCTAACCTGTAGGAAGGTCTATTTTAAGTACTAGAATAGGTAGGACATTTATACTAACTTAACTTACCTAAGGGATCTTATATCTATAATATGTTTACCCTAAATATGTTATGCAAAGACCCCTAGGACCTACTCCTAGGACAAGAAGCGCTAAAACCCTTAGGTATCCCTATCTAAGGTGTTAAAGAGTAGGAAGTGGAAGAAATCCTAGCTAGCAAGCTCTATTGCGCAACCCTAAAGTATTAGGTTAAGTAGGTAGGCTATAATTAGGACCCTACTTAGTATAACGCCTCTAACTTTATAGGCGCCCCCTACAAGTTAAGAGCGTTCCACAAATAATACCTAAATCAGCTAGGACCTCTAAGAGGTCTAGACAAATAGATTAACACGTAGGAGAAAGGAATAGAAGACATGTTACAGCTAAAGGATAATAAAGTAAGGGAGAACAAACGTAGTTTATTATAACACGCTATCTATAGGTACAAACTAGCTAGTTTTAGACCCTGCCTTAGGCCTTATAGTAGGTTTATCTTGTTACCTAAAAATTTATAAGGCATGTCAGACAGCTTGCTGTCTAACTCTGCCCTAACTGCTCCTCCTAAACTACTATTATATCTATTCCCCCTTCTACTACTTAGATAACTACCCTGTCCACCTTATTGTCCTTTTCTACCTTAACTCCCTCCTTCTACGAGGCCCTGCAAAGCCTTTGTTAGCTCTACCTAAGCTCCTGCCACCTTCTTAACAGCTGCTGCCAGATTAGCTATCTAAACTTGAAGGACCCAATTCTCCTCCGCTACCCGATAGTAGTCCGCTAGTAGCACGTCCACCACCGACACGCTCTTGAGCTGGGCAGTCGCTACCTGCACACAGCTCGCCAGCGCGAAGGCGGCAGCCCAGACCCTAGCCTCCGTGATGTGACGGTCATGAATCACGTCGCTGCCGAGCGCGACCTC
>NW_022984829.1:179330-188977 GCF_010094145.1 Didymella exigua CBS 183.55
TATTCCTTAATATATTTATAAAGGTTAACTACTAAAAGGCCTTTAAGGTATTAGGGCTTATTCCTACTAATATATAGGTAGTGTTAGATTGCCCTAAAGTACAGCTACATACCCTACTAGTAGTACCTCTACCTAAAACACTATAGCAATCTAAGACACGAAGTAATACACACAAGTTTAGGTTTTGTGGAAGCTGAGTGGTCTCTGATCGTTGATCAAGTGTGAAGAAAGTGATCAAGTTCCTTGTTCTATCTACGGTGCTGAATGAGCAGAATATATAACGTACTCTATCACCGAGCCGGTCATATCACCGAACCGGTCACTGAAAATCCCACTAAAAAACACAGAAACTATACCCCTGCATCTCAATAACTACTTAATGGAATCTTCTAAAAACTTCAGAATAGAGCTGCATCTATATTAATAAGACTGTTTAAAAGTCTTAGAGTGCTTAGCCCTATATTGCAGATGTTGTTTAGAAGATACTGAAATACAGGGGTAGCTGCAGGCTATCTTAACATCTATACTAGTT
This sequence comes from Didymella exigua CBS 183.55, assembly GCF_010094145.1. NCBI lineage: Eukaryota > Fungi > Ascomycota > Dothideomycetes > Pleosporales > Didymellaceae > Didymella > Didymella exigua. The sequence goes on from NW_022984829.1 coordinate 179,863, forward strand.
ATTAGTCTAAGACTTTTAAATAGTTTTATTAGTATAGATGCAGCTCTATTCTGAAGTTTTTAGAAGATTCTATTAAGTAGTTATTGAGATGCAGGGGTATGGTTTCTGTGTTTTTTGGTGGGATTTTAAGTGACCGGTTCGGTGATATGACCGGCTCGGTGATAGAGTACGTTACACCAATGCTCATCCAGCTATACCCTAATTAGAGCCCTAATCATGGCTCCAAGCTATACCCGATTCCGCTCACCATGGCGTGATAGATCGCCAGTGTCTGATCGGTCCAATACCCAGATGCGGATCACGTGATATGCACCCTCACCTCGATCCTTGCTGCGACAGGTCTTAATCTAAGCTTGTAAGTAAGTCCTTCTAATAATTACTTAGTATAGTGTAAGAGGGGTTCTTAAGGCTTATAAAAGGGGCTAAAGAGATACTATACAACAACATTCTTATTAAGGCCTGCGTGCAAGAGCTTAAAGAGTAATTAGTAGTAATAACTAAGAGAAAATTGCGTAAGAGAAAGCAGATTTAGCATAGTGGCGCACTTAAGTATGGCCCAGCAGCATTGCAGGTAGCTGCTGAGGCGTGTGTAGCAGCTTAGCTATCTAAGAAGACTTAGGGTGGAGGTAGTTAACTAGGAGCTTAGTTAACTGTTCAGCGCTGTAGGAACTACAGCAAGACTAGACACAACGCAATAACGTGCTAGGAGGGTGTAGAAACTTCTTCTAAATCTAATGCAAGCACGCAGTATGCTAGGTTACTATTTAATAGCAAGTAGTTGTAGTTATAGTAACTTGTGTTAGTTGTGCTAAGAGAAAATGGCTGGTTTAGTGATATAGCCGGCTTAGTGATAATCTACGTTATCAGACAATTGTCTGCTCTTTAGTTGTAGTAAGCTTTCAGCAGTTTGCGCGTACGTTGAGTTAAAATAGAGCATTGTTGGCGCGTTCAGAGAGCCTGGGCTGGTTAACGTTAAACGCAGCAGCAGCAGCCCGATAGCTCTGAAACTGTCCAGTATTATAGGCCTGGAGAGCAAGCTGCAGTCTTCCTTCATGTTGAAGCAATAAGTCGCAATGTTGTTGAGACATACTGTGAAGTGCGGAGTTGTGTTGGTCTTGGCAGATTTTGACCGGTTCGGTGATATGACTGGCTCGGTGATAGAGTACGTTAGATAAGATAGACCTAGTAAAAGAAGTTGCAAGACTTCGTGCTTAAATTTCCTAACTAAGGGCTGTCAAGCCTCAGCTCCGGCCACTGAGACAAGCAAACCAAAAGGCAACATGGCTCACACTGATGGTGAGCCTGTGCTGGAACAGTACTGAAATCGTTACAAGACACAGGTCAGAGGTGGCTTCGCCACATGCCCAGCGTGACACCTGTATGCCTCGTGGCAGATTCATACCTATTCCACGTATCTCTCTTCTTGCCTGCGTCGTTACATCCAGCACGTTGTTGTCTTAGTGTTCTTTCTAATACCTTGTAGACTGTCGCAGCACACAGAATAGGAAGAGTCGCGTCTTTAAGAGCCTAGATAGCAAGCTGTATATCTGATTCCTTTGAGGCGCTTTAGCCTTGTTGCGTTGAGACATCGCGGGTTGTATGAAGTTTAGTGTGGTCTTGGCAAAATCCGGTCACTCGCCCGAGCCGGCCACTCGCCTTTGAGGTACGTTATGGCATCTCTTACATCATATCTGCACACAGCGCTTGATGGTAGGCATCTTGTCATACAGTACTCTTGACATGAGCGGTCCGAAAACACATGTTCAGTCATCTTCGACGTACTCTGCCAATTGAGGGACTTGTTCCCTATAAATTGGCGGCGGTAACGGCTCGTGGAATCCATAACCCAGGTTTGTTTGTCAGGATGACGCCGTGGTTCCGTCAAGGGGAGCGTACAAGCGGGCACCAGGATAACTCTCTCAGCAGTCCTCTCAGCAGCCCTGAAAGTTTCTAGGATCTTCCTGAAATCCCTCATGGTTGCGTATGATCGTGTAACTGCGTGTCCTGCGAAATGCTGGAAAATACAGCCGTACCAATCTGGACGGTGCACTTTGCCGCCCTAACTCTCGGCACATCGTTCCGAGCCGCTATTGTACTAACACTAGTACCCGCTCTGCGGCGTCATCTCCCAACTCGGCTTAGTTCGCAAACCGCTCAGCTCTTGCTGAGGCGTCTACCACCACGTGCCAAGACAGAGAGGGTAAAGAGAGCGAACGCTGGCATGACGAAGTATGCGCTGGGGATGAGCGACGTGCTGGAAGTTACCTGCATACACGCTACTCGCCGATGACTGCTCGAGTCTCCACTCTTTTGCCCACGCACCAAGTGCCTCTACTATGAACCTTCCACGCTCCTATACCACCAGGACGGCTTTCGACACTGCATCTGACGATGAGTTGTATTCTGCATGTCCTGACAGACCTCATCTTGCAAATACCTGGGCCATGCAGCTGTGCGAGGCTCCCTTGAACTTCTTTGATCTCCCTTTCGACGCAAGCGTTGCACGTTACGACCTGCCCTCAGGCTTGTCACCCAGGTCTCCAGAAGCGTCAGCGAATGCCTTCGCCGTTGCTGCCAACGTCGGGATGAGCTCGTTGCAGATCCCGCCCCCCGCTGACGCATCTCTACGACGCGCTTCGTCAACGCCCTCGCCTGGCAGCGATAAGCCTTTGAACAGCCCGAGCTGCAGTGCAAGGCTCGAGTCGCCTCCGCACGTAACAACTGACGCCGGGCCGACACCTAAGCGCCGGAAAAAGAAGCGCGGTTGGCCTGAACTCGATCTGATCGCCAACGGCGTCTCGGGCGTATCAGCCGAAGACCATTATTGCACGGCTCCCATCCCGCACAACAAAGTGGAGCGCAAGTACCGCGAGGGCTTGAACACCGAACTGGAGAGACTGCGAAGAGCCGTACCGATGCTGCTGCAGAGCCACGGTGGGAGTGGCGTTGGCCAACCAAAGCCTAGCAAGTCCATGGTGATTGCCGCCGCGATCAATTACATCGAGATGGTTACGCAAGAGCGCGATATGCTGCAAAACGAGAACGACGCGATTAAAGAGTATCGAAAGGAGACTAGCAAACATCGGGACGGGATGCAGGAGGAAATAGGCGAGATCCGAAAAGAGAAGAGCGCTTTGAATGGTGGGCGGTGGTCGAAGAAGCGGCGAGTGGGACCTGGTTCTGAGTGAGCCGATTGTTAACTGTTGTGGCAAGCATTGATTTCCAGATCCTGCCTGCCCACTAATTAATGGAGGTACTTATGAGAGCGTACCATCTGCGCTTCTCAAATTCTCAAAGTAATAAGCAAATGACACCACTTGCTGGAGGCTTTGAGATCTGCACTGCTCTCTCCAGAGCACGTAGTCTATAGAGCTGTCGCGTCCCCAAATTCGTCGGAGGACGCAGAGTGATCATAACTAGGCCCGTCTCTATATTAAGCGTTCAACTGCAGCAAGTGTGCTAGAGAGAAGAACTTGTGCGGTGGAGTTCGCATCGACTCTGATGAGTTGGCAGCGGATCTTGTCTGCACCAAATACAAACAATTACCACCCAGCGATGGTTGCATAATACGGGGTAGCCTCGGATGCGACAGCGACCTCCCCTCCTAGTAACGCACTCAATGGCTCTCCGCAGGGCTGAACGTAGCCTTAGTTACTTTCAGCTGTTGCGCAATTATTAGTCCCTTGTGAAAGAAGAGATGGCTTGTAGGTGCGCTAAGCTCACTCCGAAACCCGTCCTGCCACAAAGCCAGCATTGTGGATCTAATAGTCCAAGTAGGTGTTCCCTTTGGCGTAGCTCTCGTGGTGCTAGTAGTAGACCTTCGTTGGTCTGTTGGCGGCGCACGAACTGATGAAGATTGGTCACTGCGTGTCAGGTGGCAGCGGGAAGCACAGACATAGAAAAAGAGAAAAGCTTAAGGAGACTAAGAGAGTCACCACCATGCCTCAGCAGAGAGCTAGATTGGTTGCAAAAGCAGAAGTAGGAAGATGAGAGATCGTTTCCCCTCTTAGCATTAACGAACGAGTGTCGCTGTCTCTCGAACATGTGCCCCTCTAACAATTGTTTCCCCCCACATGCTCCCGCCCAGCTGCTCGTTTCCCTCTCTCAGCCCATCCCTCTCATGTTCAATCTTCGCGATGTATGCAACCGCGCACGACAACACCATCGCTTTGCTTAGTTTAGGCTGGCCCATGACGGCGCCATCCCCCCTCTGCAACAGTGTTGGGACTGCTCGTCTCAGCCTTTCAAGGCCCGAATTCAGCCCCTCGCGGTACTTGCGCTCAACTTGCACGTGTGGCTGGCGGGACGTATGCTGGCGATGCTTCCAAGACGGGGCATTGCTGGGTGGGCCTGGCACCGCTCCGGAAAGCTTACGATCAAGTCTTAGTCGGCCGCGCTTGCGCCCGGGTTGCTTTGGAGCCGGCTCTTCGCCTAGTGCAGGTGCTTCTCTGAGCTTCTCGTGCTCCGACGATGATGGAGGTGAAGATGCAGGGACGGGGATAGCATCGCCACAGAAAGGTGATGTAGAAGAAACACTGGTGCTAGGTGTGATAGGTATCCCTATGTCGAATGCGGGGACCGTTTCAAAGATGGAGGCGCATCCTGACCCCACCTCGTCAAACGGCTGCGCAGGGTAGAACACAGAGCCGCAATCCCAGCCCGAGGAGCAGTTGACGCTTGACTGGTGCCAGTCGAAATAAGAATGGTCAAGGAAGGTCGCTAGAGACTGGTCGGGTGGCGTAGTGTAAAGGTCGGCGAAGCAAGACTGATCGAACGGGTTTTGGTAGGGGACATGGTCGTTGATGGGCGAGTAGTCGGAGTCAGCGACCGTAAAGCAGGCGGTGAAACCTGAATACATGGCAACCTGGACGGAAAGAGCATCCAGTGAAGTCGCGATTCTGGTCAAGGCGTTGAGATGAGCGGCTGCCGCGCAACAATGGAGGACTGTTGAGGCAACAGATGACAGGGTGTGTGGTAGAAGACCAACGGCAAGTGGATGATGTAATACTGGTAGGCTACGTGAGTCCTGTTGCCCAAATATTTCTTCAGCGAAATATCTAATTGTTTCCAGCGCGTCCTCATATACTCGCAAGGTCGCCTCTTATGCGGCCAACAAATCTTTTGGGCGTGCTGCTACCGGGGAAATAGCCCATAACAACAGCCCACAGAGACAGCGATCGAGATCTGGTGGGCTGTTTACGAAACCGTCGAAGACGGGCCGTGGACCTCAGGCGGTGCAGGCCGGCATTGCCAAGCAGTCGTTCACGACCCTGATTCGCGCCAAGATAACGGAACATAAGAGGGTAGTGACTCGCAGTCACAGTCTGCGACGTGCCCAGCATTCCATCATTTGCCTGCTCTTTGAACATTGTCGGTCACGTACAGTTGAGCTTTGAATCTGGGGCTGGAGTGACGCCGAGTGAGGTCACGGAGGACCAAGGTGCAATTCTACCCTGCAAAGAGCCAGAGCAAGCAAACCTTCCACACCTGCCTAATTGCTCTAGACTGCTTCAGAGCCAACTTAGGGAGCTCCGGATATTTTTAATGCTTCATTCAACCCACGGACTGAAGAAATACTTCCCACACCCACGATACCCGCTTGCACTTCAGCACCTTATCAACGAAAGGTCCGAATGCGAGACCCCAGCGCAGCGAGGAAGAGAAACGGCACACTCCGCGATCGGGAAGCGATACCTATGCATCTGGAAGCGGAATGTAGTCAGCGCTACTCGGGTGCAATGCGACGAGCCCACCGCTAGCTGTACCTCCAAATTGTGTACGCATGCTCACAACATGACGGTGCTCAACGCATCGCCACCGCAGCTGTTGTTTGGGCACGACACAATGAGCGTCGCCTTGTCGCGCGATCTGCATTAACTAGGTACCGTAACTACCGGTAGCAGCGTGCAACGCTGCCCCGCCACGATCCTGGCGGATCGAACCCACAGCGTCCCATCACTAGTTCGTACGTAGCTAGAATTGACATCTAACTTTCTGGAGGATATGCAATTATACTTTGCGCATCGTTTGGAAGCAGTCATTTGCAGTGTTCATAGACCTGAATGCGCATCTGGTACAAAACTTGTGACATTGAGATTACAACACTAGTGTGATTTCCCCGCTGTGACTGACTGACCACTGCAGAAACCCCACCTTACACGTAAAGCACCCTTCCCTGTCATAAAGATAAAATATCATGCTGGTACTACGAGAGGTTTGTGTGCTGGTCAGATGACGCCAACCACAGCACTCGAGAGGTTGTGCGGCCCAGCCCGTCTTCTAGAGAAAGCCAATGTGAAAAGGAGTTGGAGCAAAAGGAGTCATTGCGACTCGAGGAATGTTTTTAAGTCTAGGTCAGCCATGCCGACTGATCTATTGGAGAAAATCATACAAGGATGTCTACTCTTGAAACTCCACATATGCGGGTCGCGGACACCAATAATGTGTTTGTGCCACGGTTCTGCGTGTCCACTTGCCCGATCAGTTGCCAAGCAGGCACTTCCATATTACTATGGGTTGACCGCGCATTATAAGCGAGCGCCGATTCTACAACGAGGACATCACGCCACAGCCTGACTGCACATGCCTCTGAAGTGGGCATGTCATTTCGAGGTGCGGCAAGAGAGTATCTGATTAAAGAAGTCCCTCTTACCCTTATTGGTAACGCCAGGACACTCTGATCGATGTTTTTGCGCGATTCTCCTTCAGCTCCTCAGCTTGACTATGACTCAAACACGCGCCAGCAACTTGGAAAGTACGAATCCAGGTCTTTTGGACAACCTTACTTTGAATTCTAAGAGTGAAGTTCCGTACCTTGGAGGCCCCCGAAATGGAGCAGCTCTCTTTCCAAACCCCACCTTCGACGTCACCTCGAAAGATGTAGCTAGCGATACAGCCACGTCGAAAGAAATCCCATGTCATCAGGAAGATGAAAAAAACACGAGCTCCACAGCAAGTGGCTTCCTCTCATGCAACAGAGGAGGAAACAAGGTCAACAAAGCGCCTTGGCTAGTACCTCACACCGCAGAAGAACAGAAGAACATGTGGTATCACGCATCTCTGGGTATGGGCAAAAAACAAGTTGCAGACGAATGGGGCTTCAAAAGCACAAGCGTTTCGCGATCGCATTCACCCCACGACGCTGCTAAGCCCCAAAGTACCATCAGCGACGAAGATTCCGGAAAAGCAGGAAGCCTTCAAGCCAGTTAGATCTGAGAGATTTGAAGACAGATTGAGGAGACACATATCTCGGTGTAGTTGTCCGTGCGGGTGAGGATCGCCACGGATGCTGTACACCAGATAAACCACGTGGTAGTCTTACAGACTTAGCGTAAAAAGCGTCCAGGAAATTGCATACAGAGTATTAAGAGCCACGAGGAACGTATTGATCATATGAGAAAATGGAAACCTTTGATTGCGCAGCCACATAACATTGCTGTGATGCGAATCACCGTCGTTTTTGCCTCGTGTTGGAGAAGCGAGTTGTCCAGGAAAAAGATTTAAACATCATGGCTGATAACCAAGGAGTGTAACAATCATGATAGATGGGACTGCTATAGAAATGAAGTCCACGCAGTGCCGCAAGGCCGTCATAACGTAGATTATCACCAAGCCAGCCATATCACCAAACCAGCCATTTTCTCTTAGCACAACTAACGTGGTCCACCACCGAGCGGATCACCCCACCGAGCGAATCACTCTGCCAAGACCACAACGCTTTCTACTATCAATTACAATGGCTTAACTAGTTGATCTTGAATTACTTTCCTGTGCAGATAGAGTTATACTTGCTACCCAAGCAATAAAATCCAACGCGTCACTAAGCCAGCAACGCGCTGCTGCTATCTACAAGGTTCCTCAAAGTACACTTAGCCATCAAGGCGCCAGAAGAACCCCACAACGCGATACCCACCCCAACTCATCTAAGCTTCAGAAGCATGAAGAGGAGGCAGTTATACAATATATAAGGAAGCTTGACGCTAGAGGCTTTGCCCCTACGCTTAGCCACGTACGTGGAATGGCTGACCAGCTACTAGCTAAGCGTAGTGGTGGCCAGGTTGGGGAGAACTGGGCCTATAGGCTGATCCAAGGCCGGCCTGAGGTCAAATCTCAGGTGACTCAACTCCGTGATTACCAGCGAGTCCTCTGCAGTAATCCAGCTATTATCAGCCCCTAGTTTAACCTTGTACGTAACGTTAAAGCTAAGTATAGTATCCTAGATTAAGACACGTACAACTTTGATAAGACTGGCTTCTAGATAGACGTTAGGGGGTCTGTGAAGGTAGTCACAGCCTCTAAGAGGCGCCTTAAGCTACTTAGGGTTCAGCCTAGTGACAGGGAGTAGGTAATGTTGATTGCCGCCATTAACGCTATAGGGTGGGTTATCCCACCCTTCATCATCTTTAAAGCTAAGAACCACAACTAGGCCTAGTATTATAACCCTCAGGATTAGAGAATAGGGGTTAGTAATAATAGATAGACAACAAATAAGCTTAGGCTTGCCTAGCTATAGCACTTTATTAAGCACACAGAGGTTAAGAAAGTAGGTAGTTACAGAATACTAATTCTTAATAGCTATAAGAGCCATAAGTCACTCGCCTTCTAGGATCTTTGTAAGGAGAACAATATTATCACCCTCTATATGCCCCCTCACACCTTACACATCCTTTAGCCGCTTAATGTAGGTTGCTTTGCCCCCCTAAAGTGTGTGTACAAGGAGGAGATCTAAGTCTTAGCAAACTGCTATATTAACTACATTAACAAGAAAGCCTTCCTAGCTGCACTTACCCTAGTATTTAACTAGGCCTTCTTAAAGGACAATAACATGGTTGGCAAGCAAGTCGGTCAGACAAGCGAGTCGGTCACCCCACCAACTTTTGCAACTTCAAAGCGATATATCTCAACAACACAATAATATTATTGCTAGATATTAATATAGTAGACTACTCTATATCAATAGTATCAGCGTTGCATGTGCGCGAGTTGTGCCCAGTCTCTTTACACCTAGTGCAGCGCCTTTGAGCGCGCTGGCTGAGGCCTGATCGCGCTCCTCCTTGACGCTCTTCATGAGCAATCTGCTGGTCAGCCTCATTTTGAGCCAGTATATCCTCTCCAG